>NW_017309942.1:22746-23827 GCF_000935625.1 Nanorana parkeri
TTTATTTATAAATGATACTTTGGGGTGCAAAAAAAAAAACAAAAAACTGAGTTAGGTACCTGGTAACTCGGTTTCCAGGAATCTTCCAGGACAGCATCTGAGAGATAGTCTCCTCCCACCTGAAACAGGAAACACATCACATACACCAAATAAAAGGGTGCTTACCCCCCAGCGTACCTCAGTTAATTTAATAGAACCGAAGGACGCCCATAAGCTTAGACACTTACATATTCCCAAGGGTGGGAACCATGCTGTCCTGGAAGATTCCTGGAAACCGAGTTACCAGATACCTAACTCAGTATTTCCCAAGTAATCTTCCAGGACAGCATCTGAGAGAATCGGGAAGAACCCGTACTCACATGGTTCAGGGTGGGCTAACTGCTTGCAGGACCTTCCTACCAAAAACTTGGTCTTCCCTAGCAACCACATGCATGCGGTAGTGCTTAACGAAAGTTTGGAAACTGGTCCAAGTCGCTGCCCGACAGATTTGATCAGGGGTCGCCCTTCCAGCCACCGATGAAGCCCAGGCCCTGGTAGAATGCGCCGTCACTCAGTGTCCTCGCGCGTCACTCAGTGTCCTCGCGCGTCACTAATCTACTAAGTGACATATCCGTCCGGATGTCACAACACTTCTTAAATCTCAACCTTTCAAAAACTGAGCTCATGATATTTCCTCCCGCCCCCACCCCGGGCACCTTCTCCCAACATTTCAGTTGTGATTGATAACACAACTATCCCCCCCTCCCCCCATGCCAGGGTCCTAGGTGTCATCCTGGACTCGGACCTCCCCTTTCTTCCCCACATCCAATCGCAATCCAAATCCTGCCGCCTTCACCTTCCTAACATCTCCAAAATACGCCCCTCCCTCACCAATGACACCGCCAAACTACTCATCCACTCCCTTGTTATCTCTCGTCTGGACAATTGTAACTCCCTCCTCATTGGCCGACCTCTACACAGGCTCCTCCCCCTTCAGTCTATCATGAATGCAGCTGCCAGACTCATTCACCTAACCAACCGCTCCGTGTCTGCAACCTCCCTCTGCCAATCCCTCCACTGGCTTCCACCCCCCACCCCCTCT
>NW_017309942.1:23907-25062 GCF_000935625.1 Nanorana parkeri
ACTCCTCCCATACTCGCCTCCAGGACTTCTCTAGAGTCTCTCCCATCCTCTGGAACTCTTTACCCCAACCTGTCCGTCTATCTCCCACCTTGACTGCCTTTAGGCGATCCCTTAAGACTCATCTCTTCAGGGAAGCCGATCCCACCTCAACCTAACCGCTCAACCATTCATCCCCCACACAGCTCCCTCCTCATGTATCACTGGCCCCTCCCCTTTTAGACTGTAAGCCCTCAGGGGCCGGGCCCTCCTCACCATCTTGTCACTGTAATGTCTTCAATATACTGTACAGCGCTGCGCACACTTTTGGCGCCATATAAATACTATGTAATAATAATAATAATCACATTGTGCGGTGGTGTCATACCCTGAAGACTATAAGCTTCCGCTATCGCCACTTTCATCCATCTGGCTGTCGTACCCTTAGACGCCCTCAAGCCCCTTTTTTTGCTCCCGAAAACCGGAGTAATAGGTTGTTGGACTTCCTCCAACCACTGGTTCTGTCCAAATATTCCAGAATGCATCTCCTGACATCAATGCCCGTCAGCCTCTTCTCTCTTCCGATGTAACTGGGTTAGGGTGAAAGGAAGGGATAACCGCCTCCTGTGTGCGGTGAAACGTGGAAGCCACCTTTGGCAGGAACCCCGGGTCCGGCTTGAGGATAATCCTGTCCGCATGAACGATGCAGTAAGGTTGGGCCACGGAGAACGCATGAGTCTCGCTTACCCTCCTGGCTGATACCATCGCTATCAGCAGCGCCACTTTAAGGTCTCGTTCACACCTAGGCGTATTGCATATGCGCGTCTGTCGCGCGACCGGCGCGCGTTTTTTCCCCCCGCGATTTGCGGTAAAAAAGTTGCGCGTTTCCGAAGGCTACTTGGCTGTATCCCAATGGAAGAACAGTAGAAAGGCGTCATGGCGCACTCACCGGCCGGCATGTAAAACAACCTGTCTCACCACTAAGGACAATGACAGAGGTTTGGATACACGTCTTCTGCAGAGGATGTGAAAGCCGCACTGCCGCGCCAAGGCACCTCTTATAGTGCGGTCCTAACTCTAAACTATGAGAGTCTCCATCTTGGAGCACATGGGGGCGGAAGATATCAAATTGGGTGCAGGCTTGTCAGGAGGACGCCCCACCTCCTTAAAGGCACAGGT
>NW_017309942.1:28914-37453 GCF_000935625.1 Nanorana parkeri
TGGTTCGCGCGCACCCGGGGGTTTGTGAGAGTGGGGGGGGGGGGGGTCCAAGGAAACTTTGGAGTACCACTGACAGATCCCAAGATGGATAGTTTCTAATCGGAGGCGGTCGCTGGCGGCTCGTGGCCTCCAGGAACCTCTTGATCAGGGGCTCCTCAGCTAATCTAGTTTCCAGATACACCGAAAGTGCCGACACTTGCACTTTAAGCGTACTACATGACAAGTTCATATCCGCCCCCCTCTGTAAAAACTCCGCCACAACTACAGGTTTACCGCTCATTCCGTTAAGGAGCATCCAGGAAGAGAAAGTCTTCCAGACCTTGTTGTAAATTGCGGAAGTGGTCGGTTTCCTACCGGTGAGCAGAGTGGCGATGACTTTGTCCGAGAGCCCTTTGTTTATTAGGATCTCCCTCTCAGACTCCAAGCCGCCAGACTGAGTGCATCTGGGCGAGGATGCCGTGCTGGGCCCTGGGACAGCAAGTCCGGGACTACTGGCAGAATCCAGGGAGGTTCCACACTGAGGTTTGCGAAGAGCCGCGAACCACGGTCTCTTTGGTCACCAAGGAGCCACAAGTAGACATGTGCCATTCGTTTCGTTACCAATCGAAATTCGTACGAATTTTCCTGAAATTCATAAATTCGGAAGCATCCGAAATCCGAATGGCAGTTTCCGAATTATATCCGAAATACGAAATTCCGTTAACGAATTTCGGATCCGAATTTCTTTGAAACGGGAACTAATATTTCCCTTGTAAATGAACAACATGACAAGATTTATTTTTAATCCGAAATACGGATCCGCTGCTGCTGAGAGTCGCATCACAATACACAGGCAGGAAATACGAAATTCCGTTGACGTATTTTCGTTCCGTTACGAACATTCGTTATATTGAAGTTAGAAAGCAAAGTACATTTATATTGGAGCTGATGGTAGTTTTTTTTAAATCCGAAATACGAAATTCGGATCCGGAATCCGTTAACGGAATTTCGTATTTCGGATACAAAAACAACTACCACATCGACTCCAATATTAACAAAGGTATTTTTGCTTTTTAACGTCATCATAACGAATGTTCGTAAAGTTACGAAAATGTGCCGAAACTAACGAAAATTCGTATTTCGTACGAATCCGAATTGAGTTTCCGACACGAATGACGAAATAACGGATATTCCGAAACGAAACAAATTTTTTGACGGCGCACAAGTCTAGCCACAAGGATGAGGGTCACCGCTCCTGTACTACCTCCGATATAACTCTGGGTAACAACCTCACCGGGGGGGAAAGCGTATGCCAGCCGAAAATCCCATGGGTGGGAAAACGCGTCCACTCCCAGGGCTCCGTCCAGGGCCGGCCTTAGGCCTTTAGGCGCCCTGTGCGAGAAAGCTTTACAGCGCCCCTCAGTGACCACACCCCTCAGTGGCCACACCCCCAGTAACCACACCTATATTTTTGGTAAAATATAATAGTCGGGGTCACGTCGGGTAAATAGACACCAAACATGTCATGCTTTAAAATTGCGCGCACCCGCAAAATCGCAAAAAATGACCGTGCCCAAAATTGACCATAGGCGACGCTTTAAATCGCAGTCTGCTCATTCATAACTGGGGACACATAGAACTATGTGTCCCCAGTTATTTACAAACACTGGAGTGATCAAAGACAGGGAGCGCTGTCATATCGGATGGCCAGCGCCCAGCGGTAAGGGGGAGAGAAGCCGCCCCCAGGACGAGCTGTGTCGGCCGCACGGCGCCCTTGTTGCCATGGCGCCCTGTGCGGCCGCACTGCTCGCACACCCCTAAGGCCGGCCCTGGCTCCGTCCCCCGGACACAGGGAAAAAAATACCCCTACCTTCCTGTTTTCTCTGGTTGCAAACAGGTCTATATCCGGGGTCCCCCACTTCCTCCTCAGCATTAGGAACGTATGGTCGTTCTGTGCCCATTCCGATACGCGATTGCGTTTCCTGCTTAGGAAATCGGCTAAGGAGTTCAGCCTCCCTTTTAGATGAACCGCTGTGAGGGATAACAGTTTGAGTTCCGCCCAGGCCAGAATCTCTTGGGACAGGGCCAGCAGATGCCGTGACCTCGGGCCCCCCTGCCTGTTTATATAGGCAACCGCCATGGCATTGTCCGACCGGACTGCGAGTGCCACAGATTCCCGTTTCGAACTCGACTAGGGCTAGTCCGATCGCTTTCAGTTCTCGGATGTTGGAGGATTCCCTTGGGTTAAGTGCTCCTCCCAATGGGCGCCCCAGGCACTGGCGTCTGTGGTGATTGTCACTTGTTGTGGCACTCTCCACAGCCTTCCACCGTCCAGATTTCTTCTCTCTAACCACCAGGTGAGAGATGCCTTCACCTGACCTGGGACCTGGATACACTCGTCCAGCGTCTCTTGTTCGCCGCCCCAATTCTGCAAAAGAAAAGCTCGAAGCGTTCTTGAGTGGAGCTGTGCCCAGTACACTGCCGGGATCGCCGAGGTCATAAGACCCAGGAGACGCATGATCACCCTGAAGGACACCTCGTTTGAAAGGTACAAGGATAGAGTCAACTCCGCTATTCTTTCCCGTTTGTCCTCTGGGAGAAACGGGAGAGATACCTTGGAATCTATCCGGTACCCCAGGAAAGTGATATCCTGTGTTGGCTGCAGCTGGTCAGCCAGCCTAGACCCTGTAGATGTGCAACTGCCAGATCCAGATTCCCCTTGAGGGTCTCCCGAGAGTGGCTGAAGAACAACAGGTCGTCCGGGTAAGGGATAACCTCGATCCCCTGAAGCCTCAGTGGTGCAAGAGCCTCCGCCAACACCTTTGTAAAGAGTCTTGGCGCAGAGGAAAGACCGAAAGGCAGAGCTCTGTATTGATAGTGAGCTGTCCCGTGGGGTCCCTTTATCGCAAATCTGAGGAGTTGCTGCGACTGCTCTCCGATTGGTAGATGGAGATACGCATCCTTTGAGTCTATTTCTGCTAAAAATACCAACAAGGACGACAGGTTTCTTACTGAGTAAATAGATTCCATACGGAACCTCTTCTACCGAACCACCCTGTTCAAGGGTTTCAAATTTAGTATTAGCCTGGCACCGCCTGAGGGCTTCCTCCTTACAAAGAGATGGGAGTAGCATCCCATTCCCCTTTCCCCTATTGGTACCGGGCAAATAACTTCCTGGTCCAAGAGGTTCTGCAAGGCTAGTACCATCGTTCAGGAATAATAATGTTCTCAGACCTTCAGCCCTCCCAGGGTACGAGGTCATGACTTGGAGGACATCGACCCTTGCCCAATCTTGCGGATCTGAGGAGTCGGGAGAGGCAGAACCATTTTCAAGCTCATGTGGAAGGAAGGAGGGAGCCGAACCTTAGACTATCCTATCATGAACATCTCGGCAATATGGAGGTTTCAAAGAAAAGGCCTGAATCTTCCAGACTCATCTAGCTGACAGTACTGTGGTCAAGAGAACAGCCTTCAGAGTAAAGAACTTCAAAGAAATAGCGTTTTTGGGGTTTTTTGACAGGAAAGTCATGAGAAAACTGGCAGGAGCTGGTTTCAATAACTCTATCCTGTAACCCCACTGGATCAGGTTCAAGATGAAACCGCTGTTCGTGATCTCCTGCCACTGGGGGAGGAACAGTTTGAGTCTTCCCCCACCACCAAAGCCGGGCAGTCATCGGGGTTTTGCTTGGGCCTGGGCGGGGGAAAAACGAAACCCACTTTCATAGTTACATAGTATTTGAGGTTGAATAAAGACATACGTCCATCAAGTCCAACCTATTGGACTTCTTAAACGCCCATTTCTTGCCCTGGTCCTGCTTTTTACCCCCTCTGTTCTTTCGGGCAAGTTGACCTCGAAAGGGCTTCCTAGGTTGTTTGTTTGCTAGGGGGGAACCCTTTCTTCTTGTCCGAAGACCTGTCCAGAACCGCCTCCGGCTCTTGACCAAAAAGCAAATCTCCTTTAAATGGTAGGCCACAGAGCCGGTTCTTTGACGCAATGTCCCCCGACCAGGTCTTTAGCCGAAGAGCCCTACGAGAAGAATTGATCAGCGCTGAAAACTTTACGGCTTCAACCCAGGCGTCTGCGACATAAGCGACCGCCTTGGATAGACCCTGAAAGGATTCCGACACAAGTTCTGGGCTGGCTCCAGACTCCAATAGAGAATGCAGCTGGCCCAGCCAGACATCCAGTGTCCGGGCTATGCAGGTGGTGGCCAGGGGCTGGCTTGAACCCCCGCCGCCGCTGCCTCCCATGCCTTTCGTAAAAGCGAGTCCGCCTTCTTATCCGTGGGCTCCTTAAGCGCCCCCATGTCCTCAAAAGATAAGTCGGTCTTCTTGGACACTTTAGAAAGGGAAGCGTCCACTTTAGGGCATTTTTCCCCAGACTCCGCAGTACCTCTTCGCTGAAGGGGAATCTCCGCTTCAGCCGAGGAGGAAAGTGCAGCTTCTTCTCGGGATCTGCCCATTCCGCGAGGATGAGGTCTTTGAGGGACCGATGGACCGGAAAAGTCCTGGCCTTCTTGGACTGCAGCCCCTTGTAAAGGTCATCGTGCGCCGACAATTCGGTTTGCTCCTCCTTGATTCCCAAGGTTGCCCAGACCGCTTTGAGCAGTTCGTTAGTGTCGGATGCTGGAAAGAGAAATCTGGAAGCCCCCGACCTCTCCTCCCTCCGCAGATTCGTCCTCCTCTGAATTGGAGGAAGAATCCCCGGATTTTGCGGTGTACCGACTGGTACCGCTCTCTGAATACTTGCAGGTTTGAATCCCAGAAGGCCCGGGCAGGGCAGGATCTGGCCCAGAAGGCCCGGGCAGGGCAGGATCTGGCCCAGAAGGCCCGGGCAGGGCAGGATCTGGCCCACAAGGCCCGGGCAGGGCAGGATCTGGCCCACAAGGCCTGGGCAGGATCTAGCCCAGAAGGCCCAGGCAGGGCAGGATCTGGCCCAGAAGGCCCGGGCAGGATCTGGCCCACAAGGCCTGGGCAGGATCTGGCCCAGAAGGCCCGGGGCAGGGCAGGATCTGGCCCAGAAGGCCCGGGCAGGATCTGGCCCAGAAGGCCCAGTCTGATCCTGAATGACAGAACGCAGAGATTGAAAAGTCGCCACCATCTCCTGCTTCACGCCCTTAAAATTTCCCGCAGATTCCTCTGCCACCAGCTTCTCTAAGCATGGCTGGCATAGCGGCTTTTTACGTGAGGACGCTAATCCGTCACCACAGGCGGCACACTTCCTATACTTGGGACGCCAGCCTGAGGGCGGGGCTATGGGCTTTTCTTCAGGGTTTCTGGCCTGAAACAACAAAAAAACACATATAGTGTTTAGTAAACCCTCCCAAGAGCCACTATGCCCCCTCAATGTACCCTTGCCCCCAAGGGGCCCCACCACCAAAGGTACAGGGTAGTTTAAGGTGCCGTGCACCCGCCTACCTTAGAGCTGGCTGCAGAGGGTTCTCCCAGATCAGTGGGTGCAGCAACATTTGCAGAGTCTGCCGGCACGGTCGCTGACCAATGCGCAGCTCCACGCTCTCCGCCCCGATGGCTCCCACCTCATTTGGTGCCACAAGGTTCCCCCTGCCGGGTAGCTGGCCCTCTCTCCAGGGTCCGATCAGTGCCATGGCCGAGCGGGACTCATCCCTCTTATGGCTGGAAATGCGTCATTTCACGCCATTCCCAGCCTCCGCCAGCAGTACCGCCCCCGGCCTGTGACATCACTGCTGCGCGCCTTCGCCCCACGAGGCTGTGACCGAGGCGGCCGCGGAGAACAGCCTGCAACGCGCAAGGCTCCCCCGCTGCAGAGGTGGGGATGCGTGATCCTAAAACAGACCGGCGGCTACTCCCGACTCGAAAAGCCTTGCGGGTGCACATAACGGACCGCCAGAGTCCCCCTAGAAGGCCGCTGCTAGCTGGGGAAAACTCCACTGGAGCCGTCACAAAAGGATGGTTGCCCTCTTAAAAGAGAGAAACCTCAGGGCCAATTCACCCCGAAGGGTAGGACAGGATGGGGGCTGCCCTAGGGATCTTACTCAGGTATCTCCAAGGCCGCTGGCCCCCAAAGGAAGGAGATACCCGAGCAGCAGGCCCATCCAGAAAAACAACAAAAATATCCGTCACATTTCTGTGGCGCTCCCAAGAGGGGGTATATGTCAGAGCTATATACATGTGTAATCATAGTGTGACTGTGGGGGGAGGGGACATTAGAGTGTAAGCTCCTCTGTACAGAGACTGATGTGACTGTGGGGGGAGGGGACATTAGAGTGTAAGCTCCTCTGTACAGAGACTGATGTGACTGTGGGGGGACATTAGAGTGTAAGCTCCTCTGTACAGCGCCGTGGTATAGATCACAGACACAAATTAGAGAAACATTTTTATTGGAAGGTCTCGCACTCGGCACCTCAGTGAACACTTAAAAATCACAAATTCTGCAAAACATTCTGATTGGTGAAGATGAAAGGGGGAGGAACCCTGGTGAAGAGCCACCCACAAAGGAAGCCCCTCCCCTTTACTGCTGGGAGATGCAGCCTTCCAATGCTGGTCACAGTGCGGCGCCCCCTGCAGGAGACGCGGCGCCTTCACATCGCACCATCATAAAGCCAAACTACAGCCACGGCATTGCATCTCTAGATGGAGATTTCCCGCTCTGACACGTGTCACCAGAACAGGAAGTGGCGGATGAACGGGGACACGGCAGAGATCTCAAACCTTCTATGGCTGGAGTTGGGCTTTAAGTCTGCACCTCCCCCGTACAGGGACTCCGCCCTGCCCGCCATCCAGAATCTGAAAAGGAGGTTCCTCAGCTCTACAGGCCGATGTGGTAGTTGGGGGGGTGGGGCATAAATGGCTCAGGGGGCCCCGCGGCAGAAAAGACAGAACGCACGTCACACACTCGTTATACTTCATTTATATTTCTATATAGAAAATATCTCATATATTAGGTGCAGGTGGGGGGAGGGGGAGTGGAGGGACATGTAGTCTGACAAATAAAAACGCCGGGCGTCCTCTAGGCGGGAGATGCGGTATACAGTAGTAGCACACAAATCAGACATGCGTTGGTCAATTAGTAGGGGAGGGGGAGGGGGTATGTGCGGCGTTTCCAGGGATCAGTGATAGGGAACAGAAGGCCGACCTCCCCGCCGAGGCCACGTCGGGTTGCTATGGAAGCTAGAAGCGGACGCACGCGCACGACTAAAAAAAAAACAACGCATTGATTATCACTGCACGTGTCAGATCGGGAGGCCGGCGACCTCCTGGCGGATGGACGCCGCGCTCACTGCTCGCAGATGGAGGTCTGCATCACAAAGTTGTTCTCGAAGTGAAGGATGGTGCGGCACGTCTCAAAAAAAAAATAAAACGTTTTTGTTCTTAATCATCCACTGGGGGGAAAGCGACAGCCGCAGGGGTGGAGCCGAGGAGAATTCTGGGAACCAATCACATTTCAGGGGTAATCGGAAGGACCAGAAAAAAAAAAAAGGAGGTGAAAGTCCCCAAATATAAACCGTCCCGACCTGGAGGAGGAGCAACACCCGAACTGGACCAGGAGGGAGACCGGAACCGAACCCCTAACATGGTCAGCAGGAGATCATATACGGGGCCAAGTGGACAGAACAAGTCTAAAAAGGCCCAAATCTCCACCCCCGAGGAGAAGAGGTTCCTCATCAGACAAACGTATAGACCAATGACCCCCCAGGCATACCAAGCCGGAATTTGGGGTGAGCAGCAGGGAGGGTCTCCTGCAACCCCGACCAGCTCAGCTGTAGCAAAGAGAAGAGGACTCCTCCCATCCAGACACCGAGGGGAGTTCTTGGGGTACAACAGCAAAACCTGCCCAACCCTGAACACGCCCCCGAGGATCCTCCACCCCGGAGCAATGTACGTCCCCCGAGTCCCGCCCCTCAGCAGAGACCGGTAGAGGAGAGGCGACACCTGGCCGGCCGTACTCACCCAGAGAGTCTCCCGGCTCTGGACCCGGAACTCTGCACACTCTGGTCTGGAAAGCACCACAATGCAGAGCCCGGGGCCCGACTGGCACCACACAGCCAATCCAGAGGGGCCCCAGTATGACCTCCCGAACCATCGCTGAGGAACTACAGATCCGGAGAGCTGCCTATAGAGACCGTCTGCAGTGCTAACTGGCGTCAACAGGAAAACAAGAGCTGAAGATGTCCGTCCTCCGAGGACATGAGCAAAACACAGAGGCATGCTGGGTAGAGGAGGAGCCATATGGGGGCGGGCTTGTGACTTTTTGTCCTAATGGGTTGGACTTGATGGACAGGTGTCTTTATTCAACCTCAAATACTATGTAACCTTTCTGTAGGCGGCAATATAACCCGACTGTTCCCTGTGTCCCAGACACCCCACACAGTGCTGATAGATGAAGATCCCCAATTCAGAGACGTCATCGATCTTCTCCGTCACCACCAGCTCCTCGCTCACCAGGTAGGTCTGGGGCAGATAAGATCCGGACTGGGGGGGGCGCAGAACAACAACATCACATGTGAGACATTCATCTCCACCTCACACCACAACCCTCCCCCCCAGGGGCACCACAACCCTCCCCCCCAGGTGACCCCTC
>NW_017309942.1:37536-38599 GCF_000935625.1 Nanorana parkeri
ACTCCCATCTTTCAATCCCCTCCCCCACCGCCATTGCAGATGGACCAACCCGAACTACCAATCAGAACGCAGACCCCGGTCTCCTCCTATACATACCGCCAGCTTCATGAAGAGGTCCAGCATGCTCCGCGGGGGCAGGACCACCGACGTGTTCAGATTAATGACGTAACATTTCTGGATCTGCAGGTCCAGGTAGGCGGTCAGGAGCTGCACCGGAAACACAAAGCAGAGTTCATATCACCCACCGCGTGCCCAGACAGAGCTCCGCCCACCTATACAGAGCTCCGCCCACCTGCCCCCCCCCCGAAAAAAATTATAGAGCTCCCACCACGTGCCCAGACAGAGCTCCGCCCACCACGTACCTATACAGAGCTCCACCCACATGCCTATACAGAGCTCCGCCCACCCCATATACAGAGCTCCGCCCACACAGAACTCCACCCACCACATACCTATACAGAGCTCCATCCACCCTGTTCCTATACAGAGCTCCCACCACATGCCTATACAGAACTCCGCCCACCACGTACCTATACAGAGCTCCACTCACCACCTATACAGAGCTCCGCCCATCACCAATAACATACCTATACAGAACTCCACCCACCTATACAGAACCCCGCCCATCACTAATTGCCTACCCACACAGAACTCCGCCCACCTATGCAGAGCTCCACCAACCGTGTACCTATACAGAACTCCACCACATACGTATACCAATCTCCGCCCATAACATGGAGGGTGAACTCCGCCCATCACATGACTGCTCTCCAGAAGGCCCCTCCCCCACACTTACTCTGTCGAAGTCGTGGACGATGGCGGCGGAGTCTCCTTCGGCGAAGCTGGGGACGGGGACGTTGATGAAGGCGACATTGTCCTCCTCGCGGATATCGGCCTCCTCAGACACGGGGAGGTAATACGGCTCCTTCACATTGTCTGTATTATCCATATAAGAGAGCTGCCCCTCCAACAGCCTGTGCTGGAAGACAAGATGGAGGACCGTGAGTAGAGGGGGGCCCCCAGGTTCCATGTCCTCAGTGGTGGACCCATCCCCCCCCCAGGT
>NW_017309943.1:0-13978 GCF_000935625.1 Nanorana parkeri
AACGCTCACCGGGGAAGGGGGGCGCTAGAAATACACAATCCAGAAATCAACACTTCCTGTATAGAAGACATCAGTATTATGTCCAGGTACATTGTGGTGCCTGAAAATCTTTTAGGGCTAGTGATGGGCTGATGTTCGAGGTGGAACAAGAGTTGCTAGCTCGTGTGTTCGGCAAACACAAAAACTATCAGGGCGTTTGGTGGGCTATTCGCTTGCCAAGCGCCCCACAAGGCACTGCACTGTGCCTTGTGAGCCCTGATTGGGTAAAGCCTTGCACCTGACCTGTGGTCAGGTGCAAGGCTTTACCCAAGACTTTGCCCAATCACGGCACAGTGCACTGAAGAACCATGATTGGGCAAAGTAATGATGACTTTACATTTGTACGGCACTTGACAGGTGAGCCATGATTGGGCAAACAGTTAGGCGGAGCTAGCTGTCACCGCTAGCTCCGCCCATTTGTTTATATTTTGCCATCATCTGTCAGAATGCCATTGTGACATTATTTAGTCGAGTCCTTGTCGTGGACAACGCTGGACATTGTGATTGACCCTGGATTATGTCGGTGGATTCATTTTTTGGGGGTTTTCTTTGTTTTTTTTAAATAAGACTTTTGAAAAAAATCCTTTAATTGAAAAAACAAAACAAAAGGTGTTTTTGACAAGTCTGGTGTTTTTATTTACACTTTATTTTAACCCTTTAGTGAATAGGTAGGGGTACAAGTACCCCTTGCTCATTCACAAGGAGGGGGCCGCATCTGGGTGGGGGAGGGGGAACCGCACGCTTTTTTGTTTTCTTTTATAAATGTAATTTTTTTCTTTATAAATGTCAGTTTTGCTGCTACAGGTCCGCCACTTTAAATATCATGACTGGGGGCTCCCCTTAAACTGCCTGTAAAGGAATGTTTCAATTTTATTGCTTCAATGTAAGCAATGTTAAAATCAATGCTCCTTTAAAAACAGTATGTTTTAAAAGTGTTTTTTTTCATTGATACATGTCCTCCAGGGCAGTACCCGGATCCCCATACCCTTTTTATGTCCAATAACTTGCATATAAAGCTTCAAAATGGGGACATTTGATTTCCAGAGTTCTGGTCCCATAGTCTTGCTTTGAGTTTGAAGTTCGAGTTCGAACTTTTTTCATGTTCTAAAGTTCGAACTAGAAACGAACTCAGGTGTGTTGGGCGCATCACTAGTTCACACCAGCCCCAGTGCGCTCCTGTCCGATTGGTGCTGGAACACACTGGATTGCATTTTGTCCGGCTCGCTTTGTTTTGGGGTGGGAGGGGGCAGGGTGGTACATTGAAGTCAATGGCACTGCAGCCACGTCCTCCGGCCGCAGTGCGATCGCCCACACCGGAATGCTGGCACATTAATGCCTGCGGTCTGGTGCGGTCAGGAAAAATAGTGCATGCAGCATTTTTTCTGACCGCAGTGGACCAGAACATAGGCACTAATGTGCCATGCGTTCCGGCGCGGGCAATCGCATTGTGGCCAGTGGGCGTAGCTGCGATGCCATTGACTTCAGTGCACCACCACATCCCATCCCGCCCCAAAACAATGCCATCCAGTGTGTTCTGGCACCAATCAGGCCGGAACGCACTGGGGCTGGTGTGAAGTAGCCCAAAAGCTACCTTCCAGAGCTCCAAACCCAAAATATAGTGTGTAAATACAAAATTCCACTAGAATGTGCTGGTCCTTTTCTCATGGTTCCAATTCATCACATTTGTTTAATGGGGTTTCCCATCATATTGCATGACTAGGAGTTTAATAAAGTTGGTGGCCAAGCTGTAACCTCCTTATGGATGGCATTTGTATTCCATTGACAGTAGCTGATGTGCTTGTACTGACATTCTGATAGCACTTTAAAGTACAGCTAAAGCCGAAACTTTTTGGATAGAGTAAGCGAGGGTTATGACCATTGCCATTGGGGAGAGTTCCTCTTCCTGTCTGATAGTCACATAGCCACAACAGGACGTTAAAGGAAATGCCTCCAAACTGAGGGAACTCCCTGGTAGTCAGTAGGACCATCAGAACTAGTGTCCCCCACTGAAAGGCTTTCCATCTATTCCTGTTCTGGCGACAACGCAAAATTTGGGATTTTCTTTAATTTTCGGTGATTATGGTCACCAGGACAAATAGAGGGGTGAATCTCCCTAACTGGGACACAGACAACTATACAAACCTGACAGGTGTTCTAATCTTTCTCAACTTTATCCAAAACGAAAAAAAAAAATGGCTTCAGTTGCACTTTAAACACATGGTGGGTAGAGAGTCAATTGAACTCTGAGGTGTTTTATCTTGTTCATGCTACTTATAAACATATGTCTTTTAAGCAGGTGAATTGGTTTGTGATGACCCCAACTCAGCTTTTGCAAAACCAGTTTTCACAGCTTGTACAATTACAGCCATACCAGGTAAATAAATTCACCACCAGCCGCCAATATTGCACATTTTACAGGGATGCTTCACCCAATGCATTGATTTACTTATTAGATTTAATACCAGTATGATGCTCAGATCATTCACTTCCATGCTTTGAAAGCTCTTCTGCCTACTGGTTTCAGATCTACAACTCTTGGCAGCAGTAAATGGAAAGTATGGTGGTCAGTAGGGTCACCAGAACTATTGTCCCCATTAGAAGACTTCCCATCTATTCCTGTTGTAATGAAAACCCAACATTTGGGATTTTCTTTCAATCTCAGTGTGATAATGGTCACCAGGTCAAATAGATAGGATGGATCCCCCTAACGGGCACACAGACAACAATAAAAACCTAACAGGCTCTAATCACTCTCCACTCTATCCGAAGCTAAAAAAAAAAGGTTTTGGCTTCAGTCGCCCTTTAAGGTATCTACATTTCGGTCTGCCTGTTTTAAACACTTGATCCATCCTGGTGGTAATGAGAGACACCAACATCCGTTTATACGTATAATTTGCAAGTATCTTACAAAAGACATTGATAATGATGCCTAATATTTGCAGGCTTCAAGAAACAGCAGCCAATTACAGTACAAACTGATAATTGTTGCCATGATTGCAAAAGAAACCTTTTTGTTTTAGAAAATTCTAGCTGTCTGCAGATTGAAATAGAAAGGTGATTTTTAATAACACTAAAATGATACATGTTATGCTATTTTAATATAAAAGTAGAGACTTCCTTTACAGTCTGACCAGTCTCTCCCTTCGTTTATATTTGGTTTAGGTACTATCAAGGTACTTTGTATTTGGGAACCATCTCATGCAGTCTAGAATTTCACAGTCACAGGTAAAATTAAAGGAAAACTTGTTAGCTTTTGGAGATAGATAGATATTATATGTATATATGTATGTATGTGTAATGTGTGTGTGTGTGTGTATATATATATATATATATATAATCAATTATGTACAAACACTCAGCAATCACTGAGTGTGCATCCCTAATATATTCATACATTCTGGTAATATAATGCTTTTTTTCATCTTTTTAAAAAATGTATTTAATTTGTATTTATTTCACTTTATAGCTTTTGCCAACATATCAGATATATGGAAACATAATACCTCTCTCTGTGGGATCTCCCAACAAAAGGTAAGCTAAACATGCAATGATTTGTAAAGGGGACTAGCACTGCATGTATATGTTTGTATAGATTTTCAATGCATTAAAGTTTCAGTACACTCATAAGAGGTCAGAGGCTAACAGCTTTACCAGGCTTGACATAGCTCAATATCTTTTATGCCTTGGATACTCTAAAGCTGGCAATAGACGGCTTGAATTTTGGATAACTCCTGCTGAAATTGCCAAAATTTACCCTGTGGGCGACCTGCTGGAAAATTATGTTTTAAATCTTCAATTTTTAAACCATTGCTCAATTAACTGTGGCCACCCCCCTATTAGTGGTTACCCCTTGTAGTGCGCTTTTCCATTTTCTCTATGATTGCTCGTGTACAACCCTCATTAATTCTCCAGATTCCTCAGTGTTTTCCATGGGAATTGCAGGAAACCATTAGAAAACAAAAGGGACCCTGCGGTCAGAGTCGTTGACCCTGCAGGGAATGACAGCCAGTTTACAGACTGGGTGTCCTTCAGTTAACCCAATACCTCTTTACTTAAAGAATAAGTTCACCTTTTGAAAAAAGCAAAACATTTAAGAAATGCATTAATATATATAAAACATTTGCATTTCTTATATTTTTTTAATATTTGCATTCAAGCCTGGAAAGCATTGCAACTGCGATCGCTCGATCACAGCTGCAAAGCTCAGGCTTCTGCACATTCTCTCCCAGGCAGAGCTTGTACTAAGGTAGGGAGTTTCAGTTAGGAGAGATGGGGGAAGGACAGCTGGACTTCTAACTGCATTAATTCACCTCGTACAGCGTCCAGCCGTCCATGCTCTAGGTAGATGCGGGTATATAGCAGGGATGTGCGGTCAGGGGAGGCAGGTGAGGCAGAGCCTCACCTAGAATTATGGAGGGAAAAGCTGTCAGCTTCGTGTCTGAAGCTGACAGCATTTTCTCCATTCAGATTGGCATCTAATTGGTTACACAGCAGGGAAATCCTCCCCGCTGTGTAACCTGTCACGGAGCCTCAGCAGTGAGGAGCAAGTGAGGAACAGGGAGGCTCCTCCCTTCCTCATTTACACTTGCTTAGGGGCGGGGCTTCGTCCATCGGGGGCAGGGCTTTGGTCGGCAGGAGGTGGGGCTTCGTCCGGCGGGGGCGGGGCTTCCATTTGCGGCAGGCTGAGGAATGCCTCACCCCAAGCAAGAGCTACCGCATGTTACTGGTTTTTAGTCAGCTCTACTGCATTTAACCAGAGGCAGGATTGTTGGACACTGTATGAAGTGATGATTTAATGCAGTTTGAAGTCCAGCCTTCTCCCATCTCTCCTAACAAACTCCGTACCTCAGTACAAGCTCTGCCTCAGAGGGAATGTGCAGAAGCCTGAGCTTTGCAGCTGTGATCCCGTGATCACAATTGCAATGCTTTCCAGGTGTTACAGTCCAGCTGCAGACATGCAGCTGAGCTGTTACTTGTAGTTCTACAACTATATATACATATCTCTTACCCCTGGATCTGCAGGGCTGTGCTGGTGCTTGTAGTCCTCCAGACATGTGTTCTGAACCTGACTCACTCTTACACCTGTCTGCAAGCTTTAGGCGTCGGTCGACCTCTCCTGCTGTTTCCTTTGCAGCTTCTTGGCCAATCAGTGGAGTCTGCTTGTGGCCAATCCTGTGGATCCTCCCTCTTCCTGTCTCTATTTAAACTCAATGGCACGCTGCCCGAGCAACGCTTTCCTAAGCTAGTTGCCGAGTCCCCCATTTGTGATTTACCCTGAATTCCTGGAAGTTTCCTCGTGTACCGAACCTTTGGCTTGTCCTTGGAAATCCCTGTCTATAGGCTGCCCTGTGCTTCCCTTTTGTCCTTGGAAATCCCTGTCTACAGGCTGCCCTGTGCTTCACTTTTGTCTTTGGACATCCCTGTCTACAGTCTACGCTGTGCTTCGCTTTGTCCCTGGAAGTCTTCAGCCTGTCCCTAACCTTTGATTTGTACCCTGTACCTGTTAGGTGAGTTGGGTGGACCTAGGGATTGTGAACTGGGGTCAGCACGCAGCCAAGCCCATCTCCACCATCAGGAGCTCTGGCGAATACCGGCTGGCTCTTAGATTCCACATCCTGGGGAACCCCTGCCACCTACTCAGCATACCATGGCACCTACTCCGCATTGCAGCACCCTGCCTTGTATTTGAACTTCCAGCTTTAGCTGACTTCCACTTCAGTTCCCTGCTTGCTCTGTTCCCCTGCTTGCTCTGTTCCCCTGCTTGCTCTGTTCCCCTGCTTGCTCTGTTCCCTGCTTGTACTCCAGCTATGGGAGTCGTCAGCCTACACTGCTTGGACCCTTTTCTCTGAGTGACCCTGCCAGTGTAGTGGAAAGGGTCCACATACCTTACTCCAGTTCATACCTGTGAGTCCCAATCCATGACACTACTTTCCCTTTATTTAATATTTTTAATATAAAAGAAATATGTAAGGGCTAGATAAAAGGCTTAGTGCAGTACAAATCTTTCACTAGTCAATTATTAATTTTTTTTATAGAGATATCCCCAGCTACATAAAAAAGGGGCAAGGCTAGACACCACAAAGCCAAATTTGGGCAATAACAATAAGCAAATACAGCCATATTTAGTCAATGATGTCACCACCCTTTACCTTATATTGCAGATTATAGCTTGAGAAACTGTCATGGGACTGCAGGTGACATTTGACAATAAACATAACATCATAATAAATAATTAAATAAATAAATAAGACCCGTACACCAGATATTGGCCGCAGCATTTTATTATATAAATAAATCTATTATAAACTTTATTAACCATGAATTAAAATCAACCGACTATTAAATCTTTAAAACCAACTACTTGCCCAGTCACTACAACTCAAGCAAATCAATCACTTAAATGTAAGTCCCCACCAGCCTTGCTTGCACCACTGCAAGCCCAGGCACCACCACCAGCCGCAGCCATTTCAATACAACTCTGCAGGTCTAGATTGAAAATGTCCAAAGCAACATCTGTGAGATGTCCCCTGTCTTGGTGAAAAACCTTCCAGACCACCCTCCAAATCACCCTCCAAATTTAACATGGCTAAAAGAAAAACCACAGCATACATTTTTCTATCACCTTATTTAAACGCTTGCGAATATTTTCAAAAGGGTGGCCCGATGGAGAAGATAACCACACCAGGCGGGGCACTATCTCAGAGAAAATAAAGTACAAGGCAATGAGTTATTTAAACTAAACAACTCCAAATGAATAATAATTATGTCTGGTGTAGGCCAGCAATGCAATAAACCTGGCAAAACCTCACTTTCAGTGTCTGTTGAGGAATTTCCCAACTAATCGCTATCACTCAATTCTGCAAGTAGTTCTAATATGATCCTGGCGAAAATGGGTCTCCTGTAGGAAACCAATATGGGCACGCTGTCGGTGGAGTTCCGCCAGAATCATAGACCGTTTCTCTGGGACATTGAGGCCATTAACATTCAACGATATGAAGCGGAGTGGAGGCATTGTATCTGCAAGGTGATAGACCAGACCAGAGAGGTAGGTATGTGGAGAAGGTCAGGGAGGGGGGAAGGGCAGCAGAAGGAGGTGGGGGAGGAGGAGGGGAAGCCCAGGGAGCAGGCAGTGGGGGAGAGCAGAAAGCACAGGGGGTAAAGAAATAAAAGAAAGCGAAGGAGAGAAGGAGAGGAGGCGAGAAGAAGTAAATCTAGATCAGGGGTCAGCAACCCCCGGCACGCGTGCCCAGCCTGGCACGCAAGACCTTGACAGCTGGCACGCAACGTTATTATTTTATCTGCAGGGCATTCTTGTAGTTGTAGTCTTGTAGTTGACAGCTCGAGCCGGCTGTCAATTACATTCCTGGCCCGCCCACCTCCCTCACGTAATACCTGTAACTAACACTGGGCTGAGTACTCTGGACCAGTATCCGACAGGTACCCATTTGCCTTGCCTCTCCTGCAGCAACACCACTGTTATTGCTACAGCAGAAGCATACACCTGAAGTGCAAATGGTAAATCAGCATTCGGATTGCTTAAGGCCGGGGCTTGCATCAGACTAACCTTTAGCTTGGTGAAAGCTTGCTCATGTTCTTCAAACCAATTTAAAGGGTCTGTTTCTTTCTTGTCCCCTTTTAGCAGATCATACAGAGTCCTTTTCTGCAAACCCCTCAATGAAGTCTCTGCAGAAACCAACGACCCCCAAAAATTGCCTTAGCACTGCCTTAGTACTTGGCCTTGGTAACTTCCTGATAGTTTCACATTTGTTCGGGCCAGGAGTCCTCCTCCTCACCCCGTGAAACTATCACACCCAAAAAACACACTGAATCCTTCATTAACTGAGCCTTTTTCGGGTTCAGCTTAAGGCCTGCATTTCTAATCCGTGTCAGGAGCTCATTCAACAGGGCATAGTGCTGTTCTTTCATTTCCGTTTGCAAAAGAACATTCTCCACATACTGAATGATACAGTCTGGCTCCGAAAACTGCTTCAGAATGTCAACCATACAGATGTAGAAGTATGTCGAACTGGATTTGAACCCCTGTGGCAACCTGCAAAATGTGTACTGTTTTCCCTGAAATGTGAAGGCAAATTTGTATTGGCTATCCTCATGTATGGGAATTGAAAAATAGCCATTTGATATCTATCGATTAATAAACTTTAGCAGATGGCTTAAGCGCTGTCATCATATCTGGCATCTTAGCGACTACATTTGTAATTGATGGGGTACATTTGTTCAGCGCACGAAAATCTAAAGTGGGACCCAAAGCCCCCCTCCTTTTTACTGGCCAGAGGGCTGCGTTTGTTTTTGACTGGCATTCTTTAATGACGTTTTGGGCCAATACATTTTCCACTGTACATTCTATGTATGGGATCGACTCGGGTGGAATTTTATATTGCTTTTGCGGTGGGGGATCTGGTCCCTCAATGTTAACAATCATGTTTGATACTTTGCCGCATTGAGCCTTAGATGTCGCCCACACTTTGTCATGTTGCTACAAAATTTCAGCCAGTAGCTGGTCACCTGTTTGCAATAATGCCTGTGGATTAAGGATGTCATCGGTCTTAACTGATGCAATTTCACAACTGTCCATAATCATGTGTACCTTGCCTTTGTACAGCACCCAATTACAGAGATCTACAATAAGCCCATGTGCCCTCATCAAATCAGAGCCCAAAATAGCACCTTCATGCGTCGGGGGAAAGAAACAAGAGTGTGTTCCACACATAACCTCCCAATGTCAATTGGCACAGGTGCTGATTCCTCAGAGGGTACTAGCTGTCCGCCAAAACCTCTTAGGAAAATTTGTTTGCCAGTAGGATTCTTCTCTAGGTTGATATTAGTTAAACTGACGGCTGCTCCCGTATCCAAAAGTATGTTTGTGCGATGGCCCCCTACCGCCCCCTGGATACGTGGTCTGCCTCCTTTGTCCCCTTGAAGATGACATACTAGGGACAAAACCGGGGCCTGACATCCCTATGCTTTACAATAAGGATTGGTTGGAGGTGGGATTCTAAATTCCTCCGGGATGTTTGTCATCCGTTTTTCTATATTTTGTAGTTCTTTTGTTGTTCTTTTAAAAGAGGACCATATAATGTAACATCAGGTACTTTGCTCCGTCCTGCTATCACCTTACCTGATCCTGGCTTCTGCTGTTCTTTCGTATAAGGAACCTTTTCATCTCCTGCGGATCTTCTAGCCATTTTACAGTCTTTCATTAAATGTCCTGTATTTCCACACCTATAGCATCTACCTCCAAAACTAGCCTTTGCCTCATTCCTAATAATTTCAGAGATTCTCCTGTGAGGCCTATTGTTTTGATTGGTCTCCTGAATTCAATCTCTTAATATATTTATAAACGTTTGATATGTACTGGCATTCCTCAGTGAAATTTTCGTATGGCAATCCACAAACGTGCATTTATTAGCCATAGAGTACAAAAAACTGCTGTCATCAGGAGACATATCAGGACAACTGATACTCCAGGGACAAATACTCATTACAAAACAGGACTGGGTCATCACCCCTCCCAAATTTGGCATTTTCTAGGGCATTTGGTACCTCTAGTATCTCTTCCCCCCATTATGCGTTGCAATTCCTTCATTCTATCCGCTGAGTTTCACCTAATTTGAGTTAATCTCAGGAGATAGCCCTTTGTGAATACTGACTGGCGGCTGCAGTTTTTCACACAGCTGCAACGGGAGCCATGCGTGAAGGAGTGCACAAGCATCCCTATTGGCAGGCCACTTCCATCGGAGTGCGGGGGACAGCCACCTCCTCAGGCCTTCCTGAGCACTGCCTATAACAGGCTGTGTGGACACGGTGGAATTCCACCCTAGCAATGCTGGAACACATCCTGGAACAACAGAAGGCTCTCGATTTCCTATTATTTTTTACTTTTTAATAACCTTTTTTTTTTGTTAATTTCATATTTTTTTAAAATTTGTATTTATTAAAAAAACATTTTTAATCAATTTCAGTTTTTCCCCACCTAACTTTATTGCTATCACACAGGAGAAAACAATCCCCTGTGTGATAGAAATTGGAGGCGACAGGTTCTCTTTATTGACTCTGTCACCTCCAATACAGGAGTTCTAGCACAGCACTGGAACTCCTGTGACAGGTGAGAGAGGAAGAGCACAGCTCTCCCCTCTCACTGTATACACGGAGCGGCAGGGTTACTTTTAACTCTGCTCACTGCAGTGAGGAGAGACTCGGCGGCAGAGGACTGAGCCAGCGAGGAAAGAGGTAAGTGCAGGGGGGAGGGGAGGACGGACCGGCCGGTTGCAGACTTTTTCCATGTGATCTCGGCGGTCGCCGAGATCACATGTAAACAAACAATCGGCTGCCTCACACTACATTTAGTCCTGCTTCTGCAAAGCAGGACTAAATGTAGAGAGGGCAACTTACGGCCAGGCGCCTGCAACTTCCTCACAAGGACACCCCTCTGCGTCCTGCCGCCCCGAGGCTGGGCCTCGGTGGCCTTGTGGGAAATCTGGGCCTGTGGCCCCCAGCCATCTCCATCTCCACCCTTCACTCCACCAATACACTTTGTAGCTCTTTCCATCACCACCCTCTGCTCTGCTTATACACTCTTCCCACCTGCTCTCTTTCACAGTGCCTCATGGGATATGTAGTCAGATTTATCTGCCAGGATATGACACCCACTGGTTACCTAGATCCTCCCCCTGGGTGCAGGAAGGACTGATCTGTACATAGGAGGATGTGACATCACTGGCAGCTAAATACAAGGATTACAAGAAAAGTAAGAACTTTTATGATAAATTGCTACAGCAGTTTGCTCATCTGACTGAGAGAGACCTAAATATATAAAGTTATGTGCATCCTGGAGTTCCTCTTTAAATAGTGCACAAGTCCCAGAAGGCTTATATCTTCTATCCTGAAGTCCACAACCAGAAACAAAGCATGTTCTTTTGTGAATGAGATTTCTGTTTCAAATGCTGTAGGCCAGGGCATACACACCATTAAATCACTCACTGTTTATCACGGCTGCCACAATTAGCTCTGCAAATAAAAACATGAAAAAACATGACATCTGCTTCCATGAAAAATATTTACTTTCAAACACTGCACAGCACAGCAACATATCACTGGATGGCTCGCTGCAGTCAAATGAGTACGCTGGTAGATTTTTGTATAAAGGTTTCAACAAACAATCTCTTAGATTAGAACATTCCATAATGCTATCAGAGGCTTGATGAATGTCATTCAAAATTTTGTCTGAACTTTCAATATTTAAGTTTTGCAAACCAAATTCTAACAGTGATTGTGGTTTTTGTTTGAGAAACTCCATTCATTCCAAAACTGAAGGCAATGAAGGAAAAAAATTTTATCCTGCTGCTTCGAGTTTTTTTCATCACTGTGACTGAAAATTATCATCGATTTGACCCCATTTCCAATTAGAAAATTAAAATAGTGTTCCGAAAACACATTTTCCAAAGAAAGTTCTCCTAGCGTATGGCCAGCTTTAGCAATAAAGTGGATCTGGTGAAGCATTGATGCTCTGCTACCTTTTATCTTCATATGCTGAGACTTATATATTGTATTCTTTCACCAGCAATGAACAGCAGAATAAAAACCCATTTGATGCTCCAAGCCATCCTATTATAGAGTGTGTGACTGGCTCTTTGGATTGGATTCTGCTTCCTTTTTAACTCAAAAAGGAAAGGAACCTGAAGGTATAGATTTTCTTCTGACTTTATTTGTTTGTATGTGTAGCGCTCACCCCCGAAGGAGCCGCTGAATATTGAAATAGGTTCTCCTACCTGTTGGTTCCAGCTACCAGTCCCCTTTGATCAGCAACAGCACACCGACACTCACGGACAGAACGGCTCGAGTCTTAGGGTCTTTTTAGGGTATTTATTTGCAACATCAATAGGAGAGAGAGAGGGTTTAGGGTCTGTAGGATGCCCTTGGAATCTTCTGAGGACAGCTTTCTCTGAAATCACTGCGATCTGGTCCCAGGGACCAATAGTAGTACTACTGTGAACAGATACCTGGAATAGGGTGAGGGCTCTCCCTTGTGGGACCCAGACGGACGCTCGCACCAGCTCCTCTGCGGTACCCCTCAACAAACGGACTCCTCCTCTGACCCAGCTTCCATCAGGTATTTTCCTCTTTAGGATCTGGAACTTCTGTGCCCTCAGGATCTGCAACTGCCAAGGAGCACTCCAGTTAAATGAGAGTATCTTTTTAGAACAAGGCACCCAACACCTGCCACGTGTATGGGCCCAGTGAAGTATCAGTGTATCCTTAGGCCTCCAGGCCCCTCAGCACCTGCCATGTGCTGAGGCCCAGGCCATTTGCTCTGCATCACACACAGTCCTCCTAGGGCAAGGCCCCTAGGGGAAGAGAGCTCTCCACAGTGTCCCCAGACCTTTTATTACCTGCCCTCAACCATGCCTCTGAGTCATCCTACTCAGGGATTGGCTAGGGCCAGGTGCATAGTCATAACCTGAGGGTGGATCCTCCCTCACTGTATACCAAGGCTCCCTTTTCCTCAGCAACAGGAGGAGCAATCGATCCAGCAGACTCAGGGACACCTATAGAATGCAGAGCTCTGTATAATCAGTATCTAGACTGGTTACAGTCCAGGTATCTCTAAATTGAATAGTGACATTTTAGAGGGCGCTACATATGTATTAGAGGAGAAGTGAGGGGAGAGTAATACATACTCTTACCAATACCTAGAGCTGGTGTGGGACAGCTGAAGTGTCCCACACTGGCTCTAAAATCGAGAGCTGACTGATCATGTGACTTCTGATCAATCAGTAACACATAATCACCTGCACTCCATAGAGCGTACAGACCTTAACGGAAGGTTGGTGCTTGAAGTGACAACACAGATGGCAACACAGATGGCATAGACATAGTGACCCAGGTGACTATGTCGCCCAGAAAAAGGATCCCTGCACGACCCCAAAACATTGGCTGTATGACGCATGTGACAATTTAATAAAAAGTGTCTTACTTCTTGCACATATGATCGAGTGCTGGTGACTTTGATTATGTGCTGATTAATCAGCTCTCTTTCCCTGCTCTCAGTAGAGAGCAGTGACTGTCAGTCATGAATTTCCCCCTCCGATCTCTCTTTTCCAGCTCTGACTGGAGCTAAAGACAGGGGAGGGGGCTGGCATAACCATCTCTCAAGCAGCAAGCAGACAGGCAGAGGCAGCTGTCAATTAGGCAGCCGCGGTGGATCTTAACAATATTACCACTATCTGCTCACTTTGGGTCACAGAAGTTCATAGCTAAATATACTCCTGTGACCCAAAAGAGAAGTAATGGCAAACAAAAGCCTGGCAATACTTCTCTTTTAACTCTGGTTTCTTTATTCTAAGACATTATATTAGTCCTTATGTTAACTTTAAATCTCAAATTAGTGTTTAGATTTTTCCTATCCTATTCAACATATCCCAAAGTTCACTAGAGGAGGGAAAATCCATATTATTATTATTATACAGTATTTTTATAGCGCCAAAAGTTTGCGCAGCGCTTAACCAGTTGCCGTCCGCCCGTTGCAAAAAAAACGGACGGACGACACAGTCGCATTGGCAGGTTGCCATCTCCAGACGTGAAAAATTGAGAGAGTTTACCCCTTGTGTGGCGCTTATCAGAGGTAGGGGGAAGATGCGGGGGGGGGGGGGGGGGGGGCGTCTTTGACTCTATGCAGATTCTTGGTTGGCTCGTGTCTCCGACACTTGGGTCCGGGAGCTGGGTTCTTCGGGCTAGAAGATCGGATTTCTGTCCCGTCCAGGGAACAGGTTTTTCCCGTCAACACACGGCTTTCCTCTCCGCGCTTGGCGGATCTCCACCACGCTGTGGTGGACCTCTTGTCCCAGGGGGTGCTCGTGCCGGCTCCGGCCTTGGTAAGGTTCAAGGGGTGTTAATCCGAACCTGTTTTCCGTGCCCAAGAAAG
>NW_017309943.1:15752-22612 GCF_000935625.1 Nanorana parkeri
GGGGTGCCATCTCCAGACGGCATTTTCTTTCTGCTCGGGCAAAAAAAACTCTTCCAATGTAAAGAGCCGTTACCGGCTGTTTCACATATACACAATCGGCGGCTCTTTAGCCTGACGATCGTCGCCGTCATTGTGATTGTGCCGCCGTCTTAGGGACCCCTAATGTCTCCATAAAGAGGACCTGTCAGTGTGCCTTTGCTATTATATAGGGGGATTTTTATCCCCCTATGTAATTGCAATGACATTAAGTGTAAAAAAACATAAAAAGAGCCCCCCACCCCCACGTTTACACACATATAAACGTAAACACACGTCCAGTACACCAGCGCGCGAAAACTACAATTGAGCTACACACGTTACATATCGGCGCAAACGTCGCAGTGAGAGCAATCATTTTAGGGCCATCAATCACTAATAGCACTAAACTGATGAGCGGTAAAAGCTTTTAAAGCGTCGCCTATGGCCAATTTTGGGTGTTATATTTTTTTGAGGTTTCTCGCGCACACGCAATTTTAAGGCTTGACATGTTTGGTGTATTTTTACCCATTGTGACCCCGTCTTTTATATTTTACCAAAAAATTGGGTAATAATACTGTAAATGTTTTATCATTTAATATAGGGGAAAGGTTTTTTTTTTTTTAAATTCGGAAATTTTTCCTTTAGGCCCCATTCACACTAAGCGACATACCTTTTGCAGCGGATCCACGCGGCCGAGAGCGCGACTTTCGGGGCGACGATCCAACGACAGTAGCGCGACATTCACCGTTGGGCTCCATTAAAAAAATAGAAAAATCGCGCAAAAAAAAAGAAAAAAAAAGGGTCCTGCTGGAGCGACAGGCGACATGGAGCTAAGATAGCTCCATTGAATAGCATTGGCCAGAGACTTCTCGCGATATCGCTCATTTTGGGCGGAAACCGCGCAATAAATCGCTTAGTGTGAATGGGGTCTAATATAGTAAAATATAAAAAACCCCAGTGGTGATTAAATACCACCAAAAGAAAGCTCTATCTGTCCCCAAAAAATTGTATAAAATTAATTTCAGTACAGCGTTGCATGACGGAATAAATGTCAGTCAAAGTACCGCAGCGCTGAATACTGAAAAATGGCCTGGATGGGAAGGGGGTTTAAACACAGCGGACTTTAAGTGGTTAATATAAGGAAGACATTACAATACAATGCAATACAAGATGGTAAGGAGGGCCCTGCCCCTGAGGGCTTACAATCTAAAAGGGAGCGGCAAGTGATACATGAGGCAGTTGCTTTGTTGGAATGAATTGTATGAGAACATGATGGTTGAGTGGTTAGTTTGAGGCGAAATAGGCTTCCCTGAAGAGATGAGTCTTAAGGGTTCGCCTAAAGGCAGTCAGAGTGGGAGATAGACCAACAGGTTGGAGTAAAGCGTTAGAGGATGGGAGAGACTCTAGAGAAGTCCTGGAGGCAAGCATGGGAGGAGTTGAAGAGGGAGCTGGAAAGCAGAAGGTCTTTGGAAGAGCGGAGGGGACGGTTAAGGTGATACTTTGAGACAAGGTTTGAGATATAGCCAGGGGCAGAGTTGTGGATGGCTTTGTAAGTGGTTGTTAATATTTTTAATTGTATCCTTTGTGCCATTGGAAGCCAGTGGAGGGATTGGCAGTGGGGAGTTGCAGACACTGAGCGGTTGGTTAGATGAAAGAGCCTAGCAGCAGCATTCATGATAGACTGAAGGGGGGATAGCCTATGTAGAGGTAGGCCAATGAAGAGGGAGTAGCAATGGTCAAGACGAGAGATAACAAGTGAGTGAATGAGTAGTTTTCTGGTTTCATTGGTTAGGAAGGGGCGTATTTTGGAGATGTTATGAAGGTGAAGGCAGCAAGATTTGGATAGTGATTGGATGTGGGGAAGGCATATGGAGGGAAGACTTGAGTGCTCAACCCACAACTTAATTACTATAGACCCTCATTAATTAAATAAAAAAAATATATAAATAACGCTTACACAAATACTATACCCACTTGAACATATACCATCTACCATATAAAATGAAACCAACTAATTACAAGCTATACCAAAACTCCTAGGTTTAAATCCTAAATAAATTCTCTTGGCTGCAATGCATTACATTGGTAGAATCAGAGGCACTCTTTTTGCAATATCATATGATCAAGGTCACCTTGGACTTATCTGCAGCTGGTAGAGGCCTTTTATTTTAAAACCTTTATAATAAACATATTTTGTGCACTTATATTCTTTAGTCCCCATGCACACCTAGCCATTCCGTAATTGCACAGCAAACGCTGGAAAAAATGCAAGCTTTTATGTTCAAAACACGCTTTTTTCCACTCGCGTGCAATAAAATGTGCACAAACACGCTGAGAAAAAACTTGTTAAAATCAATGGGCAATGCACTGCAAACGTAGTAAACAAATGCATGGGAATGCCCACAAATGCACAAGAGCGCGATGCGCATTCCCAGTACACTTAGGTGTGAATGGGGACTTACATGCTCAATTATACACACTCTTAAAGTGACATTAAAGACAAACTTTTTTTTGCCCCTTCCCAATCTTGCTGTACGGGCTTACCTTAAATGATGCCTCTTGATTTGATCATCTTCTTCTTTACTGTAGTTTTCAGCTGTCCTGCCAGCTCTAGTGCCTGTCTCCGATCCAGCGATGACTCCTCTGTGTTAGCTGGCGCTTCCTGTCCCATGGAGTCTGTGCGGGTGCATTCTGTTCCATAGACTTATCTTGTATCTCTCCTCGTCTCCTGGATCTCCCAAAATCCCTTGCAGCCGCCCGAGACTCTTTAGAGGTTCGGACGGGAGCACGTGCCGAAGACACAGGTAAGTTCTAACTTATTTGAAAAGGTTTTTTTTTTTATGTTTTTGCATCTTCCCCCTTTTTCTCCTCCCTTTTCTTCCACTTATAATATTATATTTTGTCCTCTTGATCCAGGAGGATTCAAGTCCGGTTAATATTCATATTTCCATTCCACCTATTCCAAATTCCCTGAAATGTACCTGACTGGCCCCTCATCCTGTAAGTATGTTCTTCAAACAAAACATATTTACTAATCTCAGCTTCCATTCTTCAATTGTAGGGGGATACTCCGAAGTCCATTTGACTGCTATTAATCTTCTAGCCAGAAACAATAGCCTTTTTATTGCTGAAGTGCTGTTATTATCTAGATCAGGGGCCCCCACTATTTTTCGTCTGGAGATCTACTTTTCAAATGACGAGCTCATTGAGATCTACCAACGAAAAAACACCTGCATTCAGGGGCGGGAGGGGGCGTGGGCTGCGCAGGCAGGAACATGTGTCCTCATCAATTATGCCTTTATCCTCTGTCCAGCGCTCCCTGCATATCAATGGAAATTTCTTTAGTTCCTTTTTTAAAAAAAACAGTGATACACCCGGTAAATTATCCCCTTAGACTTCTTAGCTTTAACTTCCTGATCTATCAACAAGTGTATCCTTCTATATCCATAATCTTTTTGCTCAGTCCCCATATTTTCCTTAACAGTTTAATTGTGGGTATCCCAGGCTCCTTCTTTATATATGCCTGAGTTTCTAATGCTCTTAATGGGTCTACCCCTTCAAATAGGGTCGCACAGATACCAAGTACAGTACTCGGTACAAGTACGAGTACATGTACCGATACTTTTGAGCTCCAAGACTACACTAGAGAAAAATTCAAAAGTTAGGAGGCAGCTGTCATTTGTAAGAAGCACACGGAGCTCCTGGGATTTGTACATCTCTGTTTTAATGTATGATTTTGTTTTTATAAATATAAATAAATTGATGCACAGATACCAGTTTTGCGAGTACGAGTACTGGTACTTGCCGAGTACTTACAAGTACGAGTACTGATAAATTTTTGTTTATTGTCATGTGACAGTTTTTCTAAAACAATACAGAATAATGATTTCAGGACAGTGGTGGAGCGCCAGAGCCAGGTCCCAGCTGCAACCACTGCAACCCTGGGAGTTCTCATGAAAATGCCAAGTATCTGCACTGGTACTCGAAAAGTATCTGTGCATCCCTACCTTCAAACATACTTGCCAAAACTTTATATGAGGAGTTTGTTGCCCCATTCAAGTCCCATCCCATAAAGTGTTGAAATTGCGCTGCCACAAAATACACCCATGGCTTTGGGACTGCTAGCCCACCCTGATCACTGGGATGTTGTAAGTATTCCAACTGAATCCTTGGATTCTTCCCCTTCCATATAAGTTCTCTAAACAAATGTATGGAAAGGAAAGAAAAAACAAATTAATAATATCTGATTAAAAAAAAATGTTTTTGCATATATCTACTGCTTGCAAGCAGTAGGTATATGCAAAAAACACTGAGGGTTTATTAACCCTTTAACTGAATCTTAATTTTCCCAATATATTTGAGGTTACAAGTTAACTAATATATCACTTTCATCATGGAGCAGTGCATAAAGCTATTGATGTTAAATTGCTTTGTGTCATCATAATTTGCTAAATGTGATCCTACTTCCACATACTGTATAGGCATATGCCACATGTCAATATGTCTCTCAAACTGCATTTTATTTACTAGTTGAAGATTGATATGGACTACTCACCAGCAGGTCTCATAAATTCCTACATCCTTTGCAATCATTTCCATGTAGGGCCCCACAAATTACATAAGCTGAACATAATAGCTGCCAGTGATTTTGAACTTTTTTCTTATTTTTTTTTTCTAATTTTCTTTCTCCCTTTGAGTTAATCATCACTTTCTGTGTTAAATGTTCTATAACTTTGATGAATTTTCTTATGGTGTACCCTCTATTTCTGAATCTTGCTGATAGGTCTTCTGCTTCTTTATTCAAATCCCCAATGTATGTATAATTTCTGCATAGACATGGGAATTGTACCACTGTGACCGATTTTCTGGCATTGTAAGCGGTGACTGTCAGCATGGAGGAGGGAGTTGGCCTTGAAAGTTTTTGTACATAATTTGTTTCTCTCCCTGAAAAGTTCCAGGTCCAGGAATTGCATCACATCTCTCTCCAACTGCAAGTGGGATAGATATTTATATCATTCATATTAAGTTGTTTAACAAATTCCTCCAGCTGGGATAAATCACCCCTCTATGCTAACAAAATGTAATCCACATACCTGAGCCAGAAGGCAACATGTGTACCAAATGCCTCCATAGAGAACACTTCATTCTCCTCCCGCCACTCCAAATGGATACATATCTTTGTGGACATGCAGCCCAGTGGCAACACCTTGTTTTTGATAATAGTATTTATTTTCAAAAAGGAAAACATTCTTAAAACAAACCCAAAATGTTGTGAACGAGTAATTGCCTAACAAAAAGCCAAATGGAGTCCACTCACTAGTGAAGAAAATGGTTAAATAATCTCATTGAATATATCTAATATTCTTGTCATAAACGCTCATGTACAACAGCATTTTATGATTACGAATACTCTTTCAAAGTTCCAGGAACTGGTTATATTGTAACTAACAATGGAGAACAGAGTCCACAAGAGCATTCCAATATTCCCCTGAATGTACAGTATATGGAGGATCTAAGCTATGCACAATGAGGAACACAATTTATTCACCCTTGAGAAAAGGTAGTACAAATATGATCCCTTTATATAAATGGCTGCTAATAGTCATCAGAAAACACATTGGAGTATGGTGATCCAAAAATGTATTTTATTGTCTTTTGGCAGAAGGAAGGAATATTTTCCCTATGGGAGCAAACTGGACAATGCTTTATAAGGAAGTGAATTTTTTTGTAGAGCTGGTAATTATTAAAATTTTCAGGTTCGATTAATCGAAATTTTTTTAAATCGATTAATCTCGATTAATTTTAACGCACATACAGATACAACTACATTGGCCTATACACATACAGCACAGCAATGACGTAATAAAATGAACGAGGATCACACTAATCCAGCACGTTATTATTCTCACGTGCCCCGCTCAATATGGCCGCCGCTTGAGTGGGGCAACTCAGAATAATAACGTGCTGGATTAGTGTGATGCCAGTTCATGTTATTACTTCATTGCTGTGCTGTATGTGTATAGGCCAATGCCTTGGCTGGCACTCGTGCAGAAAGTTTCTTGGGCAAACTCACCGGCCCAAGTGGCTCCGTCGGCTAACGAAGGGGGGAGGAGTCCGGTGACGTCATGGACATCGACGTCACCGGACTCCCCCCCCCCCTTCCCTTCTTTAGCCGACAGAGCCACTTGGGGAAGGGGGAGGAGTCCGGTGATGTCGATGTCCGTGATGTTACTGGATTGCCGACGGGACTCCGGGAAGCCGGCGGAGAGGTGAGTGTTTTCATTAACGATCAAAATAATTTTAATCGATCAAAAAGTTTAACGATTAATCGAGAAATTAATCTTTAATTTCCACAGCCCTATTTTTTTGCCTTCATCTGGCTTAACTGTGAGTTTAGGGTAATGAATGTTTTTATTGGTAGTGGAAGATATGTTGTATCTCTTACCTGGTCCTGCCACTGCATCATTGTGTCTGACAAGGAGAGCTTAGAGGTTGGCTCTACCTAAAAAAGCCTTGTCACTCATGACATTTAGACACACTTAAAGTCCATTTTCACCTTTGTAAGTGATTAGCATTTATTTTGGTAATGTAGAGGTGCAGTGATTCTGTATGTGTGCACATTTTTATGACTCACATTGCAGGTTCTCTTCATTTTTAGGAACCTTTTATTAGGCCTGAATCCTAGAAATTCTAAATTTTCTCCACAGGAAATTCAGTCTGATACTGGGGTCAGATTGTAAAGCAGGCTTTAAACAGCTGCACACCTCCCTGTGATTCTGTTTAACATGATCACTAAACACAAGCTCTGCCTTTACACACAATACACTGTCGGGGGGGGGGGG
>NW_017309943.1:22677-23384 GCF_000935625.1 Nanorana parkeri
GGTGGAAAGATCAGTTGTACTATACACACATTGCAAGCGGAGCACAGTGGGGGGCCATTTCAATGAGGATATGAAGAGGAAAGCTAACAAAAAAATGTAAGTTTCTATGTTCATATACATCAACTGGATATGCCTGCTTCATGTTCACTTGGTGTACATTGCTGGCCTATGTTTTTATTAAAATACCTCTGCAAAGGTGGAAATTGGGTTTAAAGCAGAACTGTGGTCAAACTATAAAATCATAAATATGATGTGGGCTGCCCATGCTAGCAAATCCGGGCTCTCTGTTTCTCTGTGTACTCAATTAAATATTTATCAAATTCTGCTAAACCGGTCAGTAGAACCATGGGAGAGGCACATGGAAAGGTTGACAATGCTCTTTCTCCTGCAGTGATATTATCATGCAGCATTGTCATCCATACTGCTGTTGTAGCTGCTTAGATCATGAGATCGCTAATAGCCCTATCATTGAATAGCTATGCCTAGCTCTGCCCACAACTCTAGATTGACCTGACATTGCTCTACTGGAGCTTAGGGAAATCATGTAAAAGCCCTGCTTGGTCCCTCCCAGTGGCGGAACTACCGCCGGTGCAGGCGGTGCGGACGCACCAGGGCCTCCGGCCTCTAGGGGGCCCAGCGCCGGATCGATACCCAGCGGCCAGCTGGCCCCCCATCTCTGCGCCGAGAGTGTTGGATCATCCGTTCAT
>NW_017309943.1:23396-38401 GCF_000935625.1 Nanorana parkeri
CCGCCGGCCGGTGAGGAGGGAGCCACAGAACAAGGAGGCACTGAAGACAGCCCTGCAGGCACATCATGGGGCCTCGGATGGCAGTGAGGACCCGCAAACAGAAAACACACAGGAAACAGATGAAGACAGAAGAACGGCCAGAAGAGGTAAGGGGGGGTAAATAATTAATTTTTAAAAAAATAATTATTTGTAGCCTAATGTTGTATAAAGTACTGTTGCAGAATGGCACCCTCTATAGAGGACTACAAATCTCAGCAGTACTTTATACAGAAATGCTATTGTTATATAAAGTATTGCAGGGATGTGTAGTCCTCTATAGCCTGTGCCATTCCGCATTGCTGTAAATATTAGGGTTGCACCGATATATCGGCCACCAAAAGATATCGGGCGGAAATGGCACTTTTGGCTAAATGCCAAAAGTGCAATTTTTCTGCTGATACAGCAGCGCATCCGTGATTTCTTTCCTCCCCGCTGGGCGCTTCTCTGTGTCCCAGCGGGGAGGAGAGAAAGTGACAGCCGGCCGAGCGCTGCGGGAGGAGAGCGCTGTGTTTGTGGGTTTTTTTTTGGGGGGGGGGGCAAAAAAAAATCTTGCACCAGGGCCCTTTGTTCCTTAGCTCTGCCACTGGTCCCTCCCACCCCTCCCAGCACTTTTTAGCAGGGTACAGAAGAAATTCAGCTATTAAAAATGGTAAATTCAAATATTGTAGTAAATTACATTTATTTTAAGACATTTAACATGCTATCTTGCATTGAAAATGCCTGTTTATCACTCTGAGAAAAAGAAATAAAGTGTTAGACTTTAAATCTGCAGAGGTATAAAAGCTACAATATAAATTCTGGTCAAGTTAGGTTAATGTGTCTCACTCTGGGAGTTGTCCCTCTTTGTCCAGAAATAATTAGCTCAGCAAGTGGTGTATCATTTTTTCACTTTGAATTGCAACAATACGCTATTCATTTGCAATGTATTTATAGTACCAGTGTAAATGGAAACTGAATTTATCCAGTGTCCGGCATGCAATAAGCTGTCAAATTATGTCTAGGCTCTCTGCAAACCAGAAGGCTTAGTCAGAAGCTCAATTGTCTTTATTGAACAACATGCTTTCTCAGTGGAATAGTGGGGTGGTTGAGCACTGGAAGGAAATAGAAAGACATATGTGGATGCATGAGAGGAAGTGTTAGGGATAATGACAAAAGGCTTTACTGTATCATATGAGATTCCAGCAGCTGTGGGTTTGAGCTACAGCCTAGCGGATATCTGGATGGGTCTCTGCAACTGTATCTGTACTTGTAGAAAAATATTCAGTGACCGTGTATTTTTTTTTAAACTCTGAAGTAACTCTTAATTCCTGCAAAATTTAAAGGAACACCAATTAACTCATGAATAGTGGGGTGGATTGTGAAGGAGTGCATAAATATTCTCGTATTACAGAAATGATTTCTCCACACTATTTTCAAAATAGTGGGCCAATTCACTAAAAGATGAATTGCCATGGAATTGGTAGGGGACTTTAAACATCTAGACCAATATAGGCAATTTGGAAAGTAAGCTAACTGGCAGAATGCACGGCAGATCTCAGACCAGAATCAATGAACGGCAGAATGGGCAGTTAGAAAGAGGCATACCCCACAGCATCTCTGGGATCAGTCACACAGTTTGATCCCCGTGGGACATCACCTCCACACACGGGTTAATGGGCAGCACCTTCCATGCCAGCACACACCTTCAGAAGGTCCAGTGGGTGGGTGCTGCAGATGTGGAAGGTCTCAGCGTGGGCAGATATTGAGAGTTGAACCAGTGGCAGATGCGAAGGGTGTCAGCAGGGGCAGATGCGAAGGGGTCTCAGCAGGGGCAGATGCGAAGGGTCTCAGCAGGGGCAGATGCGAAGGGTCTCAGCAGGGGCAGATGCGAAGGGTCGCAGCAGGGGCAGATAAGCAGGGTCTCAACAGGGCAGATGTGGTGGGTCTCAACAGGGCCAGATAAGGAAGGTCTCACTAGGGGCAGCTGTGAAGGGTCTCATCGGCGGAAGATGTGGAGGGTTTCACCAATGGCAGATGCGGATAGACTCAGCGTGGACAGGTGCCGAGGGTCTCATCAGCGGAAGGTGCTGATGCTTTCACCAGGGGCAGATAAGGAGAATCTCACTAGGGGCAGCTATGGAGGGTCTCAGCAGGGGAAGATAAGATGCGGATGGACTCAGCAGGGCAGGTGAAAGGGTCTAACCAGGGGCAGATGCAGAGGGTTTCAGCAGGGACAGATGCAGAGGGTTTCAGCAGGGACAGATGCAGAGGGTTTCAGCAGGGACAGATGCAGGGGGTTTCAGCATGGGAAGATGTGGAGGGTTTCACCAAAGGCAGATGCAAATGGACTCAGGTTGTTTTCGCACGTAGGCCTACCCCCCTACGCGTATTTACGTCTAAGTGCATGCACATGGGGGCAGGGGACTTAAAACTTTTTTTGCTGTTTTTTATTTTTTTTAATGTGGGACTTTTTGTAAAACTTTTTTTTTGACACTTGATTGCTAATATACACTGACAGGTCCTCTTCATGGAGACATCAGGGGTCCCCAAGACCCCTAATGTCACCTAGGGACCCCCAAAGAAGCTGATGAAGCAGGGATCTGCTTCACCAGCTTCTTCTCTGGCTCTCAGTCAGAGAAATTACAACTAAAGGCGGAAGGGATGTAATACACATCCCTTCCGCCTTTATAGAGAGAGAAGGGCGAGAAATGCTGATCTCTCCTACTTCTCAGTACAGGCAGTCGCTGTGTCGGTCCTGGCTCCCAGGAGGGACAGCTGAGCCCGGGATAACCGGCAGCGATGGGGGAGTGGGAACGCAACAGCAGAGGGGTAGGTGGGGCCGCATTGCACGGTCATACAAGCTATTGGCCAGCTATAGAGTAATGAAAGTAATGATTAATGCCGGGAAAAAGCCAAGCTTAGGAGCCGGACTGGTTAGTCGCACACAGGGCTGGCCTAAGGCCTTTAGGCGCCCTGTGCGAGAAAACTTTACAGAGCCCTTCAGTGACCACACCCTTTAGTGGCCACACCCCCGTAACCACACCCATTTTCACCAATATCCGCACCATTTAAAGACACCTATTTTGTTAAGCCGCAAAGAAACATATTAAAAAGTATGATAAAAATAAAACTTTTATTCAAAGGTATTAAACTTGTAGGCACAATATAAGTATTCTTATCAAATAAAACAACAGAAGGCAAACAATAAATGTCAAACTAAAATAGTCTATAAAAATAAAGTGTCAGGTTGTCATGCCAAACCCTTTTTTCAAGTAAGTGCATCTAGAAAAGTAAAAATAGAAAACAGATCACAAAACCCGGACTACTTGTAAAATGAATGAATTACTATATGTCCGAATATACGAAAAATATATTCATATATGCATAATAATTTGTTTGAGAATGTGCGGCAGGCCATGTTGGCCAACGGCGTGTTCTGTGAATGCGCGCCACCATTTTTTCCAGAACACGCCAATTTGTGTATCCAAAATATCAGACACACACTGGAGCGATCAGACGATCGCTCCAGTGTTTGTCCTTCTCACACGGAGGATCGGTAAATATCAATGATATTTACCGATCCCCGCTCTGCCACGCACAGAGCCACTGTCATCCTGAAACTGCGGGCGCTGTTTCTCTCTCCCTCACCGCTCCGCCATACTGACAGCAGGCAGCGCTCCCTTCTGCCCCCCCCCCTAAAGTGGGGGGGGGGGGGGGGCGGCCGCACAGCTCGCACACCCCTAAGGCCGCCCCTGGTCGCACAATAGGTCAAGAACTCAGAGATCAGTGTTGTCAGGAACAAGCCAGAGGAGATCATCAGCCAGGATCAGGTCATACACGGAATCAGGATACACTGAACAGCAGGAATGCAGTAGCAGGAACGACCACGCAAGGGCAAGGTCAGACTGTACTGAGTGGTTTAAATAGTGAGTGGGGGGGGGGCATCATCACTCAGAGACAATAAACTCCCATCTGGCTCTCACACATGATGCTCTCTGTTTGGCCATAACAGGGTGCCTGGGAGTAGTGAGCAACATTAAACAGTCTGCTCAGACAAAGGAGGAATCACACGTGGGTGAAATGGCAGCCAAGCCAGAATGCTGCAAACCAGTTAAGTCAGGGTGGAACCGTGACAGGTGCCTCCACACTGTAAAGGTGCCCATACACTGCTCGATTCTCGTACGAGAATCAAGCAGTGTGAACGAAGACGTGCGACCGTTTCTACTGTACGGTCGCACGTCTTTTGTCTAAGGAGCACGCTAGAAAACCAGCCGAAAATCGTACGATTTTCGGCTGGTTTGAACGGTTCTCGGGAGACAAATGCTGAACGGGTCGGTGTGCGCACGCGCACACGCACACTGCCCGTTCAGCATTGCGGTCATTGGAAGCCCGCCCCTCAGGGGGGCAGGCTTGCGATGATCGAGAGTACGATCTGCCTGTCCAAGATGGACAGATCGTACGTTTTTTTTATCACTTTACAACCATCGCAAGACTAAGGTCTTGCGATGGTTGTAAAGTGTATGGTCACCTTAACCCCCTCACAGTTACTCTTGATAAGCGAAGGAATGGGCCCTGCCATAAAAAATTCAAATTATATGCACCTGTCACACACCTGCCTCCTTTTTGGCCTTTCAGACATGATGCGAGCTTATTATAAAATGTTATTAGAGAATGTGGGATGGTAAATTGGTGTTTGAGTGTAATACAGACACACCGTCTCACCGTCTTCAGTGCTGTACTCCGTTCTCCGCTGCTAGTCTCGGTAAGTACTGTATTGACAGATTTACTGTACACTGTACACCATACAGTACTGTGCATCTCCAACACTATACAGTACAGTACTGTATGTAGTTCTTCGCTTAAAGACCGATTCGTTTAATGACCTGGTCGTAGGAACTGAACTCGGTCGTTAAGTGAGGAATAGCTGTACTTTATTGAATGTTGTGCTCAGTGCACTATAAACTGCTGTATAATGGCTTATTATAAAAAGAAAAAGGAAAAAAAAAAACGGTAACACCTGTGACGCACAAGGTGGAACACCAATGATGCAGCAAAAGAACCTGCTGCTGAAAAAAAAAAGTAAAAATAATAATAAAAAAAAAGAGAACACCAGTGACGCGGAAGGGGGAACAGCAATAAGGCAGCAAAAGAACCGGCTGCTGAAAAAAAAAGTTTTTAAAAAAAATGGGAACACCGGTGATGCCACTGACACAAAAAAAAAAAAAAGAAAACACAGTAAATATACAACAAAGGCAATAATACTATATACAGTACAGAGTGCTGCATATAGCACTAATGTGCTGTATAAAGCACTGACACCAGTTATCTTTCCATACACAACACTGTACTTACACTACAATCTATATTGAACTCGAGCAACACACTACATAAGGCTGTGGTGTAAGCAGCCTTATATAGTATGGGGCTGGGACTTAGCCATGATTGGGCAAAGTCAATCATTACTTTGCCCAATCATGGCTTTTTCAGTGCACGCACTGTGCCGTGATTGGGCAAAGTCTTGCACCTGATCTGTGATCAGGTGCATTGCTTTACCCAATCAGGGCTCTCACAAGGCACTGTGCATGGCGAGCCCTGATTGGCTAAAGACTTTGCCCAATCAGGGCACAGAGAACTGTGAAAGCCATGATTGGGCAAAGTCATGATGACTCTGCCTAATCATGGCTCACCTGTTACAACTGTAAACAGTTGGGCGGAGCTAGCTGTCACTGCTAGCTCCGCCCAATTGTTTATAAGTTGCTGACATCTGTCGAAATGCCATTCTGCGGCGGGTGTTCGTCGCAGTGGACAGGGCGGCTGTGTGTCTGCTTTTTAAGAAAAAAAATATTTCTATTTATTTTGTATTGTTTTATTTTGTTGAGTTGTCATCATCGTGGACAATGCTGGACGTCGTGATTGACCCTAGATTCCGTCGATGGATCATTTTTTTCTTTTTTTATTCAAGTAAAGGGGTAGGGTTCCTACTTTCCTGCTCCCTCCTATAATTCCTACCAGACCTTAAGAGTGTGCTATGACTTTTGGGGGGAAACCCCACTTTTTTTTGTTTAATGGGGGTCCCTCCTAACATTCCTACCAGACCTAAAGGGTCTGGCATTGTTTGAGAGGGGGAAAATTGCTGGGGCCACTCCTGGCCTCGAGGGGAATATAGACAACATAAAAGAGAGAGTAAGGGGAGATGAGGAGAGGTGAGTTTACCCGATGATTTCACTGAATCCCAAATCCTCGGGACTTCGGGTAGCTGTAGTGGTGGAAGTGTTAGCTCGCCTCTACTTGCGGGATTTCACTGTACAGGCCAATCAGGTAAATAAACTTGTGGAAGTTCAACAGACCTAAAAAATTTGGCAGATCATCCAAAGTGTGCTGCCACATCCAGTGTCATTTTCCTTATTTCTGCTGTTTCAGTTACACTGCATACTTATATAATTGCATTTAATTGTGCTATGCTGTATTTCTAGCTACAAGTGTAAGCTTAGCATTGTTACACCTTAATCTGTGCAGACTTGACATCTTCCGTCTCACATCTGCTGTTTTCTGTATATTGGTACAGTCTTCTGCTAAAACTTCCCAGCAATGCTCTCTTATGCTCCTTTCCACATCACCCTCTGAGGTAAGAAGGTCTATGTTATCCTGTTAATGGCAAAGATAGGAATGTCTTTTCACTCTAAGAACGACAAGGAATCACATCCTCTGTATTAAGATGGTAAATAAACTACATTGGATTCTACTCTGAGTCAGACTTATCGAGTTGGACACTATCTGTGAATATCACCAAGTCAGTAGGTTGTCATACTGCCCGTACAGACAAGTCTCAGGAAGGTATGTGCAAATACATAAAGCGGTGGTTGTAACAGAAAACAAAGACTTGAATATTACAGATTTACCATTCCTGGCCGCACGTAACTGAAAAGAATATCCCCTACAATATCTCATATCATGTGCTTTAAGGATCTCAAGCAGAGACTTCACAGCCCTGCAAAGTAAGAGTGTCTGTCTAGATAAATCCGGCAAAAAAAAAGAGTTTCCGCTCCCTTCAATTGCAAAGTAGGTTTGGGGCGTGCTGCCACAATGATAGCCTCCTTGTCAACAAAATAATGTACGCGCATATAATGTCCTGTGGCGGTGAGGGTCGGCATTTTTAGGGCCTAGTACTCTGTGGGCTCTGTCCAAAACAATCATTGAATCTGCAGGCTTCCCCAATAGGCCATTAAAGATGCAGGGTTAGAGATTACGGTTCTCAATATCATTAACATGCAGTAACAATTCGCTTAATTGCAAGGAGTGCTCATTCAAGCCTATCTGGTGAGTGTCTAATCGAGCATACAAAGAAGGGATGCACCAATACCGTTTTTTCCGTATCGAGTACGAGTATCAATCAATATTTATATTTCGGTACTTGGCGATACTGGTACTTTTGGTAGCATGGAGCTGGCTTCCCGGGCAATCAGGAAGGCGGGCCGCATGTCATTCTTGATTGCCCGGGAAGCTCCATGCTGTTTGGCCAGCTCAATGCTGATTGGCCAGGAAGCCAGCTTCCCAGCCAATCAGCATCGAGCTGGCTTCCTGGCCAATCGGGAACCCACTGCTGGCTTCCTTTACCCGCCGCCGGCTTCATGATTGACCATGAAGCCAGCTCCATGCTGTTTGGCCAACTCCAAGCTGATTGGCTTGGAAGCAGGCTTCCCGGTCAATAAGCATCGAGCCAGCCAAACAGCATGGAGAAGGCTTCCTGACCAATCAGGAAGCTATACAGCGAGTCATTGCCTGCCGCCCGGCTTCCTGCTTGGCCAGGAAGCCGGCTCCATGTTCCCTCGCGGCATTAGTTCCGGTATCAGAGCATTTGTAAATACTCAGTATCTGCACCGATACCGATACTAGCATTGGTATTGATGCATCCTAATTACAAAGATTCATTAGACTGTTCAGCTTCACTCACCCTGGTGCCCATCTGGTGTAATCCTGCTTTAAGATTGCTCAGCTCTTTCCTACGAGACGCCTCTAAACTAGCCACATATGTCTACATATCACTGCGTGTCAGAAGAGCTTTAATATATGCCCAGAGATCTCAGTCATCTTCTGTTGGCACTATATCAGGAGGGAGACTCTGCGAAGAGAAGGAGCCCTATAGCACTGGAAGAGGTTGCAGTCTCTCGGGGGTACCCCCTATGGAGTGGAGTGAAGCAAATGGCTAATTAATATGGTCGGTGCCATATTAGCTATCTCTGCAGCCTCTCCTGCTACCATGTCAGGAAGATGCAACAGGAAATAGGAACCAATCTTGCCCATCCCAGCCCTGGAAGCAGGTGTCCCGGCTCTAGAGGCTGGTGTAGATGCGGGTGGGTGTGGGCAGCTGCTTCTTCTTACCCATCCTGGTGCATACAAAGGGATCGAGTCCCAGTTGTGGCGGTGTTCACCAGAGCGAGGGTCGGAGCTCAGAAGCCACGCTGCTCACCGAGCCATGAGCATTTCTTCTACATTCCTTAGAAGTATGTATCCATAAATAATAATGCAATGTTCCCATATCTATTCTGTTTGGAAGAGGAAACATTTAACCTTTCAATGGTATTAAAGCTCCAAATGTGCAATTTTTTTATATCCCTTCTAAAACATCCTATCTGTCTGCTTTTTCACCAAGTTGGATGTGATCTTGCAAAAATCATAAGTCTCAGCCATCTATTTCTTAATTCCCAAAGCCAATGACAACTGAATAAAGTCTGTAACAAAAATCATACCATTGTAATTTACTTAATTCTGTAGAGAAATACAAGATATTATAATTTCGGTAATATTACCTGTCTGCACCTCAATACTCCACCTCCATCTGTGCGGGTCCCCCAAGACTCTGTCCTTGGGCCCCTTCTATTCTGTATGTACACGTTCTCCCTGGGTCAGTTGATAACCTCCGGTGGCTTCCAATACATCTATATGCTGACCTGTGGCGGACCTAAGGAACAAAGGGCCCTGGTGCAAGATTTTTTTTGGGCCCCCCCCCCCCATAAAAAAACACAAACACAGCGCTCTCCTCCTGCAGCGCTCAGCCGGTTCTCACTTTCTATCCTCCCCGCTGGGACACAGAGCAGCGCCCAGCGGGGAGTAAACAAAGCAGGGATGCGTTGTTGTATCGGCAGAAAAATTGCATTATTGCTCTCACTGAGACGTTCGAGGCGATATGTAACATGTGCAGCACAATTGTCGTTTTTCGCACGTAGGCGCTCCGACGCATGTGTATCTGGGGGGCGGGGGACTTAAACAATTTTTCCCCATTTTTTTAATGTTACTTTCATTTTGAAACCCTTTTTTATTTGTACACTAACCCTATTGGTATTACATATGGGACTAACAAGCACCCTGTGTAATAGCAGATAGGGTGTGACAGGTCCTCTTTATGGAGGCATCAGGGGTCTTTTAGACCCGTAATGTCACCTAGAGACCCCAAACAAGCTGAGCAAGCCGAGATCTGCTTTCCCAGCTTCTTGTCCTGGCTCTGACAGCCGGAGACTGTGTACAGTGACACCGGAAGTGATGTAATACACAGCACTTCCGCGTCCAGTGATCGGAGGAGAGATCAGCGGCTGAATCTCTCTCTGATCATTGCGGGGAGACCCACCAACCCAGTGGCCGCTGCGGGGGTACCACACGGTTCAAACGATCTGGCGGCTGTTCAGACACCAGATCGATTGTAAGTTACACAGCAATCGCCTGCTGTTAAAAGCAGTACCAAGAGCACGGCTGCCGGAGCAGCCGTGTTCTTGTTTTACCCACTTCTGCAGGCCACCGTCTATAGACGTACTGCGGCCCGGAAGTGGTTAAAGTGACAAAGTAAACATTTTTGCCCTCCCCCCAATGTAAATGCCAGCACTTACCTTAACTGATGTCTCCTAATCCGATCTTCCTCTTATTTCCCGATGTTTTCATCTGTCCGTCCAGCGGTGCGGCGGCTCTCCGATCCAGCGCTGACTCCTCTGTCCTTGCTGGCACTTCCTATCACTTCCTGTCCCACGGTGTCTGCATGCGGGTGCACGCGTCCATAGACTTACCTTGTGTCTCTCCGGCCAAAAATTCGAACTGCACATGCGCCCGCCCCAAGATGCGTTGCGGCCGCCTTAGCAGTTTGGGATTTTCGGACGGGAGCGCGCGGCAAAGACTCCCACTTTAACAATGGAGCAATCCGTAGGGAATTGGTCATAAACAGCAATTGTACGTACACCAGATTCGGGTATGGATCACATGAGACTTGTAGTTCACCCAACATACAAACAAGCAATATGAAGCAAGACTGATTACGGTAGCAATGGAGCAATCTGTGGGGATCTGGTAATACACAGCATTTGTACGTACACAAGAAATGGGATTGGAGCACATGAGACTTGTAGTTCACCCAGCATATAACAAGCAAAATGATGTAAGATTGGACAGAGTAGCAATGGAACAGTCAGTAGGGATTTGGTCACACACAGCAGTGTGGTAAACACAGTAATCGTTAGAGGGTACTTGCGATTCAGCTGAGATAGGTCTAGGGCAGCAGAGTCTCCACTTGGCAGTTGGTAGCAATTGAATGGGAAGAGTCCTTAGGCAGCAAGAAGGATCCGTGGAATGAGCAATGGCCGTGACACTCACAGTGTTCCAGGCTGTGAGGTTGGGGCAATTCAGCAGAGAACGAATGCTCAGCGTTCACAGAGCATTAGTAGAACGCCGTGCATTTGTATGCGCTGCGGCTTTAAGCTGATGTGCGGGGGGAGAAGCTGCACGACGCGTCCAGCATGTGCAGCCATGGAGAGCGGCGCTGGAGCAAGCTGAGGTGCGCCTGTGAACACCTTGTTCCCTACCCTGAATTCTCCTTCAAAAGCAATAGCACTACGATCAACCCCTCCACTCAAGCCAGGATGCTCTGTGTAATCCTTAAATCTTGCCAACTCAACCTTTGTAACATTTCTAAAATTCGCCCCTTTTTAACAAACGACCCTGCAAAGGTTCTAGTTCAATCTCTTGTAATCTCCTTTTTGGCCTACCACTAAACAGGCTATCCCCTTTTCAGTCTATCATGAATACTGCTGCTAGACTCATTCACCTTACCAACCATTCAGTGTCATCTGCTTCTCTCTGCCAGTCTCTCCACTGGCTCCCACTCGCCCAGTGAATAAAATTCAAATACTAACAACAACATGCAAAGCCATCTACAACTCTGCCACCAGCTACATCACCAATTTAATCTCAAAAATATCCCCCAACCGTCCTCTGTGCTCCTATCAAGACCTTCTCCCCTGCAGCTCTCTCATCACCTCCTTCCAATGGACTTCTCCATTAGTGTCTCCCATCCTCTGGAACTCCCTACCCCAATCTATCTGCTTATCTCCTACTTTGTCCACCTTAAGGCGATCCTCAAACTCATCTCATGAGCAGGGCCTTCCTAACCCTACTGTATTGAAATTATATTGTAACTGTACTCTCCTGTTCATTTTGTAAAGTGCTGCGCAAACTGTTGGCTCTATATAAATCCTGTATAATTTGACATCAGCACCAGTATTTGCAGTGCAGAGGCACACTGAGGCTGGAATGTCCATACCGGACACTCTGTTCTCAGTGCAGCTTAGTAGTGGTTAGCCTGATAAAAATAATAGGCTCATCGTTACTGAGCTCTCTGCTACCTTGACTACACTTGCACCCCTGACTACACACAGAATTAGTCCCCAACCACTACAGCCTTGGCAAACAGAAAGCACCAGAAGTCAGTGGCGGACCTAAGGAACAAAGGGGCCTGGTGCAAGATTTTTTTTCTCTGGCCCTCTCCTGCCAGCGAGGATCTCGTTAGCCCCTCAACCTCCTCGGCAGTTTCTGCACTAAAGGAACACTCAGCCAGTCACATCATTCTATGTACAGAGGAGCTTACACTCTATAGATGGCATTCTGCATTAGAGAACTACAGATCCCAGCAATACATCATGCAGCAATGCAGAATAACAGTATATGAATTTGGTACATGTTGTAGTATGTAATTTAAAGGATTGGTGTTTTTTACATGTTGCCCTTAAAGTTGCATTGAAAGGAACCTTTCCTTGTTGTACAATATTTAAAAAAAACAAAAACATTGTTACATGTCTCCCTTGGCAGTGCCCAGCTCTCCATGACCTTTGTTGACAATAGTCAATGGAATTCACTGCTCAGTTCAGGGTTTGCAAATTTTAAACATGATTCAAAGGACCACCTGCAAATTGAACTCAGGCAGATTCACCAAATTTTACCAATGAATACATATAGCAGTGACTTCTAAACAATGGTAATACACGGCTATCAACAATACAGACTCCAAAGGGCACATTTTCTTGTGAGTATTGTGCCAAATTACATTTTGTACAAAAGTAATTTTTTACACCTACCTCAAATTATTTAATTGCTCAAAGGCTGTCTTTCTGTTAAAAACAAATTCTCGTTCACTTTGAAAACCCAGTCATGTGCAGATGCTTTTTACATGAATATTCACACTATTATTTAAGTAACGATCAGCAACTCCTTTAATAGATCAGCACAAATGTCTAACTACTTTGCTTTATGGTTTTTGAAAAAGGTTCATCTCCCGAGGGAGGAGGGGGCATGGTAAAATATCTTATAACATGGCATTTATTAGATGTATAAATTGATAAGATGGCACCAAGAGGACTTCATAAATATTGTAATTTGAATGTGTTTTAATTTAAATGTGTTTCAATTTCTTTTGATGCATTGGTGTTGATTTTCTAAAAGAGTAGAGCATGTTCACCTTTGCAAAGTGGATCTTCACATACCTTAGTGAATGTGATGAAAATGCACGTTGCAAAGAATACCCAATCACATGCAAGTTAAAAAAAGGATTTTGCTAGGACATTAGAGGATTGAAGTCAGCAGAGCTTTACCACATTCACTAAGTTTTAGCAAACTAAGGGAGTCTATTCACTAAGCTGCCATAGGCAGCCGAGTGAATGACCGACCTAAAGCGAAGTGAGCCTAACGCTGTTGGGCTATTCACTTCAGGCTCAGGGCCGGATTTACTCTCCTTGCCGCCCCAAGGCCAGGTTCCACAATACACCCTCCCCCCGCGCGCCGCCAACCCCCCGCCCCCATCAATTGTGAATGGCAACCAGATGGCGGGGGGGGGGCATATTGTGGAACCTGGCCTTGGGGTGGGGCTAGTTTCAATTATTTTTTACTGTTTCTTTATTTTGTATTACTTTTTATTTTGTTATTCAATTATGTCTTCTTATTTTTGTACATTTTTATTTGTTTAATTATTTTTTAATCAATTTATTTTTTTGGGATTTTTTTATTTATCTTTTTACTTTTTTATCATTTACTTTTTTATTTAATTTTTTTTTTTTAAATCAATGTAATTTTTTTTTCCACCTAACTTTATTGCTATCACACAGGAGATAACAAGCCCCTGTGTGATAGCAAGGTAGACGGCGAGGTATGAATCCACCGGCGTCCTGTTAATGGTGACTAGCCGGCTTTCCACGTTGAATTTTATGGAATTTATGTAGCGCTTGTTTGTATCTATGATTTGGACCCATTAAAGTTGAACTTACTACTCTATGAGCGCACCTTTCGTGTTCTTTGTCCGGATGGATACCCAATAGGAGAGATCCAAAAGAAGAGATTTTAATTCCTTCATCTCGGAGCAGCAAGCAGGTCTGAAGCCTGAGGCTTCCACTAAACGGGAGAAGAGGACACACATCTTTGGCCTCCACGGGATAAGAATAAAGGCTTTCGATCATCAGGGATCTGGTGAGTGCATCGTCTATAGGGGATCTGCTTGTTTTTTCCTTCTTTCGGTGTTTTTCGTTGGAGACTTCACAACACTGAACATTTCTTTTGTTTTTTTTATGTGTATTTCTATTTTTATTTTCATCATTTTTTGGGGCTTCTTGTGTTTGAAGATCCGAGAACTCTAAGAAAGTCAAACAACTTTAAGTACATTTCCAAAAAATTGTTATAAGTTCGCATTTTTTTATATTTTTCGGAAGAAAACAACACAGACTGGTTTATAATGAGATAATTTATTTTTCACATATATGACACATGTTTTTTGTAGATTTCTATTTATTTATATAATAAGATTTATTTATGACACGTTTTTATGACAACTGTTGACACATTTTATAACTTGTTACACAATTATTTATTATATACACACACTTTTTCATGATTGCTTGACACGGAGGTGATATCACTCTGATCCTTATCGTTATTGATTTTCCTAAAGGGCATTTAGCGCTGTACACTTTGTTACATTATATTACTGTTCAAGCTGGTATGGCTGATTTCAGCCATATATCGGCTGAAATCAGCCGTACATCGGGTGGCTTCAGGTCGGCCGAACATGCAGAAGGAGCAGAAGGAGCAGAAGGAGTTTGACTCAGCCGATCCTGACATCAACAACCTCCTACAGGCTACTCGCTGCTGTTCGGTCTATTCTTATAGATGCCGAACAGCAGTGAGTGAATAGCCGAAGGCCGCTGAGCGGCTTTCGGCTTGGCTGTTCATCTTGGTCTCTCTGTGGGACCGAGCAGAGCAGAAAAATAGTTTAAAAAGTAGAAAAATAAAAATTGAAATAGATTGTGCGGAGCTAGCAATGACAGCTAGCAATGCCCAACAGTTTTCTATTGGCCGGCAGGTTCTGCTGCCATCAAAAAAAGAAAAGAAAAAATTCTGGCCATATGAATGCATTGCTAGATTCCTATTGGCTATTTCAATTTGCAATAGCAAACTAGCATTGCACCCGCCCTCTGCTGCTGTCAATCAGTAGTGGGGACCTGAAGCAGAGGGCGGGTGCAATGCTAGTTTGCTATTGCAAATTGACCCCGGAGCGCCCGGGAGAGTTAGGCTGTCTGGAGATCAATGTCCCTGGTTACCTGGTAACCAAGGAGGCTGATCTCTCCAAGTGGCCGGAGCCAGCTGTAAGATCACTGTGCCGCCCCAACAGGGGCATAGAATATGAGATG
>NW_017309944.1:0-3875 GCF_000935625.1 Nanorana parkeri
AGGTTGGTGTTAGTGGAGAATTGATCTGCTCCACCCTCTAAACCTTCAAGTATTATCTGTTTAGGTCATGTTGATTTATTATGGATATTAGATGAAGTTTTACTGGGGATCAATACATCAACCCACCATTTTGGATGGGGATGTTTGTGGGTTTCTAACTAATATTGTTTTCTGTATTTAATCATGCTCATCTAGTTGTTACCAATTGAATCATGTTGTGTGCAGAGGGTCACACTCTGTTCCTAGGGCAGTGTTAATAGAGAGCAATTATTTCATTCCAAAGCCCTACGAACAAGTGTATAAGGACATCTTTATATGTTATCTGGTCATTTGGCATTTGAACCACAATCATGTATGTCTACAAGAACATAGGATGAATCATGTATGTTTCTGTTAATGGTGAGGTATTGTGTATGTGGAAAGAGCTGTGTTAGGGACTATCTACTCAATTTTATCATTGGCTGTAAGCCTTTTTTGTTTCTTTTTTTAGGATTTATATGAAATAAACTAATATATTTTTACATATTGTGGTTGGAGTTGTCATTTTCTGGTGCTTTCAAAACCCCACTTCTTCTTTCTTTAAAATAAATTTTTTTGCATACTATTTACCAGGGGTGTGGCACCTAAATATCCAGATACAGGTCAAAATATTTTCTACTCAACAGAAACAAAAGTTGTGTATTAAGTGATTTTTTTTTTATACTCTTCATTTGCATTTTTTTACTTGCCCCTTAGACTTTTAGGGCCTGATCACATGTATCCATCATCCTGCACTAAGACACTAAGTGGGTTATTCAGTATTGAGCCGAAGGATACAGCCGTAGCTTTGGCTCATCCTTTGGCTCTCTTCGGTCGCCGGTGCCCCTCGGTTCAGTCGAATAGAAGGGCTGCTGTACGGGCTATTCACAATAGCCCGTACAGCGGCCGAGCGGCTCAGTCGAGCCGAAGGAATATGCTTCGGCTCGACTGAGCCGAAGTGACAGCCGATGCGGGGAGAACAGGCTGCCGAAGGCTGACTGTTTGCCCCGCAAATTACACCTGGGTGGAGCCAGCTGTAATCTCACGGCTCAGTTGTAATGACAGATCAGCATCCCCAAATGACCTAGGGACGATGCTCTGTTATTAAACAATAACTGGGGGCAGCCGGCTATGACGTCATGGCCAGCTCTGCCCAGTTGTTATTCCTTTGCTGGGACCTGCTAGAAGACTCTAGCAGGTGCCGACCAATAGGAACTGTTGGATGGAGCTAGCTGTCACTACTAGCCCTATTGTTTTATTTTGTTTTCCATTTTAAAATATTTTTATTTTATTTTTCCAAATTTGGATCATTTTTAAAATAATTTAACCTTTTTTTTTTAACTTAATTTCACTCTTTTCACTAATTTGCTATTCTGCTCACTACGTCGGAAGTAGTGAGCAGAATAACCGAGCCAAATGCCACTCGGCGGCATTTGGCTATTCACTCACTGCCGTTCGACCCCTATGAGAAAAGGGGCGAACGGCAGCGAGTGAGCTGCCGGGGCTTCGGCTCAGCTGATCCAGATGTTGGATCGGCTGAGTCAAAGTCCCTCTGCACTTCGGCTCAGCCGCACATACAGAACCGATGTATGGCTGAAATGAGCCGTAGTGAAAAGCCGACCTCGTTCGGCTCTGTTCACTTCGGCTCAGATATTCCCTTGACTGCCTTCAGCAGCTTTGTGAATAACCCTATAAATGTCACTGCAGGAAAGTGTATGTCAAATAGAAATCCCATTCTTTCTTATATGGTTGGTTCACATCTACACACTCCAGTTTAATGCTTTTTAAAAAAAGTGAAACTATAAAGACCCATTCACACCTACATATGCACATTACTATTGTGCATGGGTGTGAATGGGCCCTTGAGAAAACTTGTTCTTTACCCACACTATCAAAACTAAATAATATGTTTTGCCTAGAGCTGACCCTTAAGTACAAAACACATTAAGGGGTGTTTCATATAAAGACAGACACGGAGAGACTAAGCGGAGGGGCTACATGACTGGGGGAGGAATAGTCCCGGGAGAAAGGGTTAAAAATAAAATGGGAATAGCTGCTCTTACCTGAACCCCCCACATACTTACCCTCCAAAGGGCCTTTCCCTTTGTCTGGGCGACTACTAGTATTAAATACCTAGGTATTCATTTGCCTCACACTCCTGAACGACTGTACCCCTTAAATTATCACCCGCTCCTTAAGCAGGTAGAGTCAGACCTCAAATCCTGGGATAGAGAAGCGTTCTCCTGGATAGGGCGGGTAAAAATATTGAAGATGTCAATCCTCCCTAGACTGCTCTTTCTTTTCCAAATGCTTCCCATAGCAGTCCCTCACCTGTTTTTCCGCCGTCTCCGTAGTCTCTTTTCAGACTTTGTCTGGCGAAAAAATAAGCCCAGAATCGCATTCTCCATTCTGAGGAGAGTGAAGCTGTCGGGTGGGCTGGGCCTCCCAGACATGCACCTTTTACTACAAGGCAGCTGTGCTTCAGAGAATCCTAGACTGGCATTTCCGGGTGGGGGACAAGCTGTGGGTGGCATTAGAGAAAAGTATGGCTGGCCGGAACCTGGCTCATGCCCCATGGTTACTTCCAGAGTTCAGGGGGTTGGCCGCCACCACCTCCCCGCTCACCTCCCACACACTGCGGCTCTGGGACCGCATGAACAAACAGACAACTGGCGCCCGCTATATCCCCCCTGGCCCCAGTGGGTGGGCTCTCCTGGTTTCCACCGGGTGAGAGCTTGACGTATCTTGGCTGTTGGGTAGGAGATGGACGCGTGAACCTCTCTAAATTCCTGAATGGCTCCGTGCTAATGCCCCTTGAGGAGATGCATCAGAAATGGGGGTCGTATCCGTTTGACTTCTGGAGACACAGGCAACTCTCGCACTTTCTCCGCTCACTAGAGTCCAGGGTGCGGCCCCTTAACTCTGCCACCCCATTCGAGGAACTGTGTGCTGCAACGGAACCGCCCCCCAGGTCCCTCTCCCTGCTCTATAAACTCTTGTTGCAACAGGACTCTTCGAGTCCACTTCACTTCCTGGCAGAATGGGAGGGCGACATGGAGACACGGTTCTTGGAGGCGGAATTGGCCAATATTCTTAAATATACTCATTCTTCCTCCAAATACTCCAAGGTCCAGGAAAAAAACTATAAACTCCTCACCCGCTGGTACAGGGTCCCCCACAGCCTACACCGTGTCTACCCCTCAGTGTCACCGCTATGCTGGCGCAACTGTGGGATGTTGGGCACGCATCTCCACATTTGGTGGGACTGCCCTGCAATCCAACCTTTTTGGCAACAAATCCAGGCTGAAATTAAGGTACTCATGGACATAGACTTACCTCTCACACCAGCCCCCTTCCTCCTTCAATCAGTACCTAGACAAGTGACTAGATACAAGTCCAGCCTCCTCCCCCATCTCCTAAACGAGGGCCAAGTGCCTGATTTCCCGCTACTGCAAGAAGACAGCAGTCCCCACGATGGAGGAGTGGAGCGAGCAGGTGTCGGGCATCCAGGCTTCTGAGGAATGGCTGGCCACGAATAATGGTAGATATGATAAATACTACTCCACATGGTCCACGTGGATACATCACCATCCACCATGATGACATGGGGATTTAAGGTTTACACTCGCAGAATGTTTTTATGGTCTTACAGTGTTTTCTCTCCACATCTCCCACACTTACAAGAGAGTGAGTGGTACATAACGGATCTTCTTGATCAATGAGGAGCTCTAGAATAGTGTGAATCCCGCAAGCGGACGGTTGCAGACCAGGGGTACACCCTTCCCCTCCTTCCTAACTCTCCCTCTCTACACCCTCCCTTCTCACCGCTTCTCCTCCCCCCCCCCCCCCCCCCCCCC
>NW_017309944.1:4219-16432 GCF_000935625.1 Nanorana parkeri
GGTATATAGCTATGGCCTGCTCGCAAGACCGAATGGTATATAGCTGTCATGTATCCGGAAAATGAATGTGTTCCCATGTTTTTGTCACCCCACCAACCCCTATCCATGTTTTAGATCAAACTAGAAAGAGTTTGCTTTTACTATAGAACACATATTGTGTAATTTAAACAGGAAGTGTGATTGGGTACGCTGGGTAAAGTCCCAAACGTTATGCAGGGCCGGCCTCAGGGGTGTGCGAGCAGTGCGGCCGCACAGGGCGCCATGGCAACAAGGATATGTATGCTATTGTTCATAAAAAAATATGGCATTGCAATAAGAATCTTGTTTTTGCATTGTATGAAATGCAGTAGCAGGTCCATGGGAGGTATAGATCCTATTAAAATTTTGTTTACCTCCAGACGAGTTCCTGAGTTATCATTACGGATTCTTGTTATTCAAAAGTGGAGAGAGGTCTGCGGGAATCCCAATCCATTCTGGAAGGAAAGTAGCTTCATACTTAAAGATTTGAAGAAAAGGAGAGTCAGGCAGTGTGTAGTTTGTTAAGTAGATGGTTTCACCACCAACCAGATAGCTCACCCAAATACCAAAGGTCCCAATAGTCATGATGGTGTGGTTGCAATGTGCCAGAAGGGCAAAGTCCCGTCCTGGAGATTCCTCTTGACCATCTCCAGCAAGGTGAACATCTCCCTTTGAATTATTGATGTTTTCTTTACACCAGTCCATCCCATTACTGGTCACAATAAACAGTGGGCTTTCATACTTGTTCCTGAAATAATCCATGGCTTTTTGTAAATATCCTTTGTCAGCAACCACCCCTTTCCGTACGTTGGGCATACCATGCACATAGTCACCTCGACGGAGCCACCTGTCACAGCTACGCTGATGCGCTCCCGCCCAGCGCCGACTACCAGAGAGACCCGCAAGGCATTGCGTGAGGTGCCAGAGATCGGACAGTCAGGCCATGTGAGTGAGGAAAGCTGTGACAGGGCTGGCTGCGGGAGGAAAAAGGGACGGGGCCTGTCCTCGATGTGTGTTGTCAGCACACTGAAAGCTGCAGGCGGGGTCACCAGATGATTTAATTGGGTGAAGTGGGACAGATTTGAAGAAGCAGGGCATAATTGTAAATCTATTGCTGCAGTATACTGGAAGTGTGTACTGTATGTACTACATATACAGTACACACTTCCAGTACACTGCAGCAATAGATTCACAATTCTCCCCTGCTAACATGAATAGGTAAATGATCCATAGTACATATTATGTACTATGGATCATTTAACCCATTCATGTTATCAGGGCAGAATTGTAACTCTATCACTGCAGTGTACTGGAAGTGTGTACTAGGATAAATGATCCATAGTACATACAGTACACACTTCCAGTACACTGCAGTAATAGAGTTACAATTCTGCCCTGACAATATGAATGGGTTAAATGATCCATAGCACAGAGTTACAAGTCTCCCCTGCTTCTTCCAATCTGTCCCATTTCCCCCAATTAAACTTGAGGTTTTAATTGAGGGAAGTTGTATTGCTGATATGATGCAATGACTGAGATGAGAGGATATAGGAAATCTGTGAACATGCTCCGCATGTAGTGACCACCGCACATGCTTAGTACTCGGAGTACATTTGTTTTACTTTACATTGAAGAGGACCTGTCACCACTCCATGTATACAAGGACCACATCAATTTCATTGGACAGTCTTTTACATTAAAGTTCTTCATAATCATAAAGAAATTGCCCTAAAATCATTAGTCTGTATTGTTTTATAAAAAATGTCACCCGCCCCTTTAAGAAAAAGTATCGGTATTTGGTATTGGCAAGTACATGAGGGACAGTACTTGTACTTGGTCTTGAAAAAGTGGTATCGGGACATCCCTACAATCCATAGCTCCAGGCCTATCTTTACGGACCCTTCTTATTCAAAAGTGGAGAGAGGTCTGCGGGAATCCCAATCCATTCTGGAAGGAAAGCAGCTTCATATTTAAAGATTTGAAGAAAAGGAGAGTCAGGCAGTGTGTAGTTTGTTAAGTAGATGGTTTCCCCACCAACTAGATAGCCCACCCAAATACCAAAGGTTCCAATAGTCATGATAGTGTGGTTGCAATGTGCCAGAAGGGCAAAGTCCCGTACTGGAGATCCCTCTTGACCATCTCCAGCAAAGTGAACATCTCCCAATGAATTGGGATGTTTCCTTTACACCAGTCCATCCCGTTACTGGTCACAATAAACAGTGGGCTTTCATACTTGTTCCTGAAATAATCCATGGCTTTTTGTAAATATCCTTTGTCAGCAACCATCCCTTTCCATATGTTGGGCATAACATATACATAGTCTCCTCAACGGACATGCACACCCACAAAAGTGACATTTTTCTTGTCACCACGCGCATTGTTCAGATACGCATAAGACTCTTCTTTAATAAAGTCATCGAATGTAAATTCATGAAGAATCTCGTCTTTTATGTGGTGGTAAAATGTAAAAGAACATGGGGTGCTACGAAGATGAACATATTCTCCTTCAATATGTCGGTACTCCTCAGACATCCAGTCATGAAGTCCATAATTCCTCCATTTGATGCGGTTTCTTACTTCCTGGTGAAGTGTTGGCAATCTTATTTTAAAGATCTTGGCCAGCTAGCTGTGCATCCCTGGTAAGATATAAGCTTGTTGTCCATTCATCTTTGCAAGAGAATAAAGTGTGGCATACTCTCCCATTAGATTACTCTCCCATTAGATTACCCAAACGGCCCACAGCATTGATAGTCCACATACCAGTCAAAGCTTTTGGTTCCCCTATAGTCTGTGACTTATTAGTGGCTGATCCCTCTGTCCTTGAAAGCAATTCGTTTTTATGCCCAAAGTTCGTAAACTCTGCAAAATCTAATTTGGCGTGGTATACACAGGAGAAGCACATAATGAACAGAAGAATGAAGGTAACTCCTATGCTGTAGAAGAGATGCTTATTCATGATTCTAGTGGTCTTAGCTAGAAATAAATTAGAAAAAGATAAACTCGACTTGTATTGCTTTAAATAATCTGTATCTTTTTTTCATCATTCTAGCAGTTTACCTAAATGTAAGGGTTATATACCAAAACATGAAAGATGAACTACAGTCACACAGGTAAATACACAGTCACTATACATAAATTGGACCTGGTTTACTTGAGAAAGGAGTTTCATTTCTGTTCAGTTTTGGGATTTGCACAGCTCTGCCACACAGCATAGCCCTGTTATGCAGGGCAGAGAAGCCTCTGTTTAACTTACTCTTCGGTTGGACACCCCGGTCCATACACTTTTGAAGCTGCTCAAACCGTACAAGGAAACTCAACATATCTCTAATTTAACCCCTCAAGTGTAGCGCTGTATCCTGGCATGCTGTCCTTTTAACTTTCCCTGTTATGCAGGGCAGGAAACCTACTTTTTCTCTATAGTTTAGGTGTATGTAAAGGCACATTTTTTGTTGTTTTGACCTGTGTGTGGGAGGGTTAAAGCGTAATTCTACTTGGGCGAATTTGGGGAAATGGAATTACACGCACAAGTCTATTCCCTCTTCTGCCTCCTGCTGCTCTTACATTTGACCAAACAGTGATTTCCCTCTGCGTAGCCTGATTTATGAACTGTCCCCCGTACACAATTACGCTTGCAAGAAGCGCTTCTCATTGGTCAGGTGACCATACTGATCAATGACTACTCACCATTGGTGTGCAGAATTTGGTATACCTCCTGTACACTGGGAGCAGCGGAGGGGAAGCAGCATCCACTCAAAAGGTAAGAGTGGCAGAGGGGGAGAGGGGGCAGATTGGTGGGCATAGTTTCATTTTCTCAAATTCGCCTGGGACAGTGGAATTGCCCTTTAAACCCTCTGTCATTTTAATGCTGTGTCCCTTATTCATCCCTCTATTTGTCCTAGTGACCATTGTCACTGAGACCTGAAAGTGAGGGGAAAATCCAAAATGTTACCAGAGCAAAAAGTTAGGGTAAATCATCAAGTGGTGGCAAATGTTCAGCTGAAAGCTTTCTAAGATGGGGATTCCTCCTCACTTTCAGGAAATTTTCCTCTCACTTCCTCTTGTGTCTCTAGGTCATGAAGAGAAATATACCCAGTGGGACACCACAAAAAATAACCTTCTGTGTTTTATCCATCTAAAAACAAAAAAAGGTTTTTGCTATACATTAGGGATGCACTGATTTATCGAAAATGGCAATTTTGGCTAAATGCCGAAAGTGCCATTTTCTTGCCAATACATCAGCGCATCCCTGCTTCTTTCCTCCCTGCTGGGCGCTGCTCTGTGTCCCAGCAGGAGGGGTGGAGAAAGTGTGACAGCCGGCCGAGCACTGCGGGAGGAGAGCGCTGTAAGCGGCCGACGTCTCTCCTCCCACATCACTCAGCCTCCTATCACAGTCGGGCAGAGCGGTGTGGGGGCGGAGACAACATGCGCTGTCACATGAGGCTGAGCTCTCCTCATTGCTCCGCTCGCTCATCCTCCTGTGACAGCGTGTCAGGAAGGAGAGCAAGTGCAAACATTCAGCGATCAGTGATCGCTGAGTGTTTTGTAGATAATTGAGGACATAGCATGTTGACTATATCCTCAATTATGAATGAATGGGAAGTGATCTACATCACCTCCTGTTCAGTCATAATTGTGGTTATGAGTGTTCCTGTTTATTGATAACATGAGAACATTGTGTTTACTATAGAGTATTCCTGTTCATTAAAAACTGGAAGAGCAGAAAAAGAGATTGAGGACTTTGTGTCTATTTTAAAAGGGAAATAGCAGGGGTCTGTTTAGAGCCCTAATATTTCACCGAACCCCCTTAAAGTATAGTAAAAAAAATAAAAATATTTAATAAAAAATGAATTAATAAATACAAATAAATATAAAAAAATACAAAGTTTATAAAAATTAAATATTAAAAACATTTGAAAAAATTAAAATAAAAAACATTTTCCGTTTCGGTCTGACAATTTGTTTATTTCGGTTTCGTTTCAGTTTTGAAATTTACATTTCGGTGCATACATACTATACATACATTGTGAGATTTGGCTCCAAATGGTAGAGCCTTAAGGACGTAGCCCACTCGCAAGCATGTTCTTTTTAGGGCTTCCCACCCACTTTTATTGAAAGGTTCAGACCAGTTTTCCCTCATAGGGGTTTCTCCAAAATAAGAACACTACTTTAGCTTTGTCTTTAAGAAAAATAACGTGTTTCCAAGTCTCACCGACTTCAGTTTATTACTTTAAACATCTCCCACAAAGGCTGCATCAAGCAGACTTGCTACACAGGCTGGTTCCAGGATGGAGTCCTCCTGACCAGGGGCGTCCCGAGGCTGGGTGACACCACGCATGATGACGGAGGGATACCTTATCCCGCCGGGTCCTCTCCTCTCTCTCCTGATACTGTCGGGCGTTCAGTCCATGACCGAGCACCCGACTTTGCAGAGGGGGGTGACACCAAAATGGCTGTCAGTCATTTTGGTGTCACCCCTCCAATGGTGTCACCCGGGTGCGGGCCGCACCCTCCGCACCCACCTTGTGACACCACTGCTCCTGATTCCCATTTCTCTCCCAATTCCAGGATCCCAATTATAATTTGGAAAACCCAGAAAGAAATAGAAAGCCAGCTCTTTCCTGGTTAAAGTGCTTATGTCCTGCAACTGCTCAGTCCCTCTGGCTGAGAGTCCTGGGTGACCATTTTGCCAAACTACATAGTGGCATTTCCACGCACTGCCACATATCCCCCCCCCCCCCCCACAAACAGTTTGTCTGGATATGTTCCATCTCCTTATATATATGTTTCCACCAGGGAAAATATTTTAATTCACACTGTGTCACGGTATCACAGCAGTATCTCTCTATCTCTCTATCATTCTTGTTTTGGGTGTCTGTATCCTGTTCAGTCATCTTTACACATGTGACAACTACCAGATGTGTAGAGATGACTCTTTATTGACTCTTCATTGTAGATATGACACTCTTCATTTTGTGTCACTATATTGTCAGACTTAGTACAATGCAAGCAAATTCTAAGGATATTGCCATGGTTAAGAGTCAGGGTTTTCTGCACAGTTTCTCTACAGTCAGTAGTCCATATACCCCCAGAATATGTCTCATGCTCCCAAATATGTTTTAAGCCAGAAACATACTCCCTGCATTTGAGGCATGTCTCTTCTCAGTCAATCAGTGTCTCTCCACTAAACACCTCTATGTTGCCAACATCCCTCTCCTTGCCGTTAGTGTCTGCATAATGTCCCAATATATCATCACTTCCAGGTCCCAGGGCAGCCATCAGAAATGTTGGGGCCCCTTACTTGGCTCTAGGCCCGGCCCCTCCCACCCCTTGCACCTTTCTTCTATTAGCCCCTTGCCAGAATTTGTCAAAAAACAGAACACTATGATTGTCTTTCTTTGATTTAGTATAGGTGTGTTCATCAATTTGATCACTTAATCTCCTGGTAGTGCGTCCAATGTACATTTGGGACATTTGGGGCAGGGACATTCTAAAGCATACATCACTCATATATCATCAAATGTAAAACATTGATCAATTTTTACTTTTCTACTGTTTTTTTGTGTAGCACTACCCCCAAGGGAGCCACATGTTCTTTGGGTCAATCTTCTTCCACAGGTAATAATATCAGAGCTCACCAACACACCTGGGTTTACAAGGGGTTTGTTGTGTAAATAAGCCCTGCAAAGGGAGGCAGTAACCAATAACAATTGAAACACACCAATTATATACAGGTAGATGACAGTGCACAACCTAACTAGTATCAGAGTACCACAGAGAAACAGGTATTAACAAACAACCTGATTTAGTATAGCTAATACTACAAACACTGCTGGTAAGTGGACTAATGAGTCGGCCTGCATTGGGGCCCTTAAACTTGCCATAGGAGTACTCCCTCTCTTTATTCTTTAATTCAAGAGTAAATGTAATCAAATGTGTAAAAGGTGCCAGGCTTACTTTCCACAGCATCAATTAAACAAGTGGCCCAGAAGCGTCTCACCACTCCCAGGGATTTCTCTACATCCTTGGTCATGCCACACACCCTGGGCATCCCCCTTTCGCCGGAGCATTGAACTGTAATTCTCCTTTCTGAAGTCCTACATGGTAGTCTCTCTCTCAGTTGTTCTGTGGCCACAGCAACTCTGGAACAGCAACTTGGCAAAAACAACTTGGTACAGTAGAACCTAGGTCCTAACTCAGTCCTTCACACAGCACAACCCGCTGGGAAGCCTGGTAAAATATCACTCTCAGCTCCTGGTGCACAGCCCAGCAGCACAGTTTCTTGTATGGGCTGACTAGCAGTGTTCCTTTACCGCAACACAGTCACATCTGTACACAGGTCCACAGTAACTCACAATGAACCCAGTTATCCCAATCAAAATGTTGCTCCTGGTGCAACTATAGTCAGTACAGTTCCTCTGATGAAGTCGATTGGTGAAAAATGTCAGGCATGCTGGAGCTGGCGTTTGTAAGTGTTTTAAATTTTTTTTTTCTTTTTTCATAAACCATAGTTACGATAGGCGGGTTATACTTTGGCTTTAAACTCCTGCCCAATATCCTGGAAGAGAGGAGGAACAATCCGGGTGAATTATCTGTGCTGTGTGGAGCTCGGGAGTAATCTAAGAGCTAGGAGGAGGAAGTACAGCATAGGGCGGTAGGTGTTGCTACTGGCAATTACCTGCAGAACGGATGTCCAGGAGACTGTAACACAAGCATTTGTATAGTTTCAGAAAGCCCTTAAACTCAGCAGGGGTCTCAAAGTACTGACCTGTGAGCCGGTACTATGTGTCCCGCAGCCAGCTGGCAAGTCAGGTACGCGGTCATGGACCGCATACCTGACTTGCATGAGCAGCTACACGGTCTGCATCTCTGTCGGATGCACACCGCATGGCTGCTTCTGTGGCAGCACTCTGATCCTTTCAGCCAGCGCTCTGAAATCCTTCAGAGAACGCTGGTTGAAAGGATGAATTAGTAAGGTCTGCAGCAGACCTTACTAATCACCAGGAATCAAGCCTCCTCCCTGCAAAAAGGTAAGCGTCCAATAGAACCATATTTTATTAAAGGAGGTTTGCAATTCAGGGGTCGATGCAGTCAGGTCCTCTATTCGCCAGATTTTATTAACTTTGCTGAGCCACATTTGCACCATGGGTGGTCTGGTGTCTCGCCAGAGTACAGGGATGCATGCTTTCGCTGCATTGAGCAAGTATGGTAACACTGATCTCAGGTATACCTTTTTTGGGAAAGCATTGTGGTGCAGCAGGAAGAAGGCCGAGTCATGCGGGATGTCTCGATCAGTAAATGTGGGCAAGAGGAGTCTGATCGCTTTCCAGTAGTCTTGGAGAGCCAGACAGGTCCAAAAAATGTGTAGCATTGTGCCCTCGGCTTGGCCGCATCTCCAACAGGTCGAGGGTGCCTCAGGATAGATCTTGTGAAGGGCTGCGGGAGTTCTATACCACCTTGTGAGAGTCTTGTAATTACACTCCTGAATCCTGGTACATCTAGATGTCTTGTGTGTAAAATATAGCATTTTGTCCCGCTGGTCAGGAGTGAACTGGAGCCCCAGTTCACTTTCCCACTTGGCTATGAATGGGGGGCATAGTTCTCCTTTAAGGTCTGGTAGGAATTTTAAGGAGGAAACCCACCCCCAAAGCGGCATTAGTACAAACTGTCCAATAAAAAAAACCAGTGAGGACATCGATTTGAATGCCTCACCACTGACTCACCAGTGACGAGCAAGTGAGGGACAGGGAGGCTCCTCCCTGTCTCCTCCTCCCCACATAGCTTGGTTACCGAGCTGGGGGCAGGGCTTTGGTGGGATGGGGTGGAGCTTCAGCTGGATGGGGCGGAGCTTCATGGGGTTGGGGTGGGGCTGGGGAATGCCTCACCCAGCACAGAAGGCACGGCATATCACTGATATGCAGATAGAACTTCATGTGCAGACAAGTATGCACATAGAAAACGAGCATACACTAGACTTGCACTACAGTGCAATCTAGTGCTCAAAATATGTTATTACATTATCATAAGCTGTTGCATAAGCTGTTGTATTTCCAACACAAGTTTCCTGCAGAATCAGCTGGTCCTCTAAGCATTGACCCTGATATCCTGATTTAAGGTTGCTCCTTTCCCTTGCAGGGTTCAGTGGAGCCACCCTTGTATAAACTAGTAAGCTGTATGTGTCTCCACAAACACATAGGCAAGACACTCCCCTCCTTCTTGCTCCTCAATCTTCTGCCCTGCTCCCTATTTTCTCCCTCCTTCCTTCTCCAAAATAGTAGATGGACAGCTTCTGGAGACTGCTATGTCCCTTGTAATCTTGTACTCAACAAGAAGTTCAGAGAAGCCGAGCTGAGAGAGTTGGAGCCAATGGTTTGGAAATATGTATATGTGTTTCAGCTGGAGTCATTGCTAAAGAGAACTGCTGCTCACGGGATACTTTCTTTTTTCAGACCATTTTCTGTAATCCCGAGAGATGGTTGTGGGTCAAAATCCCATTAGATCTGCAGTGTCTGAAATACTAAAACCAGCCTGTCTGGCACCAACAATCATGCCATGTTTAAAGTCACTTAAATCACCATTCTTCTTCATTCTGATGCCTGGTTTAAATGAACATACATCAAGGGAAGCCCAATGATATGTGGGTTCCCAGGTGTAATGTTGTAGGATATCAATCAGGTGTCCTGAATCCCTGAGATAGACGAGTTCTTACAGCCTTTTGTGGTCATTTTACCCTCCTATGTATTTGGAGAGGCCGCTGGTAAGGCTATCGATGCTGGAGATAATAGGTCTCCCCGGGGGTGTGGTTGCGTTTTTGTGTATTTTGGGTAAATGATAAAAAAAAGGTGTATTTGGCTGTGGGGGACAGAGAGCTGATCTTTCTTTTTTAGTTAATATCTCATCATTGAGGGCTCTGTCTGTGTGGAGTTTGAGTTCAGATAGAAACTGGGGCAATGGGTCAGAGGGAAGTTTGGAATAAGTGTTGGTATCGGATAGGAGGCGATGGGCCTCTGTGATATAATCTGTGCGGTTCTGGATGACTATTCCTCCTCACCTGATTGATATCCTACAACATTACACCTGGGAACCCACATATCATTGGGCTTCCCTTGATGTATGTTCATTATGCAGATCCATCCCCCATGAGGTGGGACTACAAGCACTCCAGTTTTACCTCACACAACACACGGCACTTCACTACAAACAAGCACAGTTTATTGTTGACTCAACCAAGTTCACGTTGGAACACAATTACTTTCTCTTTTTGGACCAATTTTACATCCAGATTCAAGGCACAGCTATGGGAGCAAACGATGCCCCTAGCTATGCCAACCTGACAATGGGACACTGGGAAGATGTCCACATATGGCACAATAACCCATTCGCAAAACACCTCATCTTCTATGGTCGCTACATCGATGATATTATCATCATTTGGGACGGACCAGTTGACACCTTTAAGGATTTCGTAACATTTTGTAATACCAATCCCTCCGGGCTCAAGTTTACACACATGATTGACGAACACAAACTCATATTCTTAGATCTGGAGCTCACGCACGAAGACAATAGAATCATAACCAAGACCCATTTCAAACCCACAGCCGGCAACTCTTATCTTCATTTTAACAGTTGCCATCACCCCTTATGGAAACGCAATGTCCCCAAGGGTCAATTTTGGAGACTTAACAAAAACTGTACTGACAAAAACGACTATCTTGAACAAAGCAACGTCCTAAAGAAAAAATTCATAGAAAAGGGGTACCCAAAAGATCTGGTCAACAAAGCCCAAAAATTTTTTTCCAAACATAATCACATGGACAAACAAACACATGCAAGCAAAATTACGACACAAAGCAACGCAGTACGCTTCATCACACCATTTAATAGGAGGTATAGAGCCATCGAATCCATCTTAAAGAAAAACTGGCACCTACTACAGTGTGACCCGAGATTAGGCCCATCTTTACCACCCAAACCAACCGTAGTGTTCAAAAAGGCGAAAAGTATCAAAAACATCTTAGCACCCAGCAAATTGGCCTCCACCCCAGCAAAATCAACCCGCACCTTCCTTTTTGACAATAGAGTAGGTATATATCAGTGCAAGAAGAAGTTATGCCTTACTTGCCAATTCATAACGCACGGCCAAAAAACTTTCAAGGACAGCATGGGCAATATTTACCCCATCCATCAATTCACCACCTGCGAACACGACCACGTGATCTACGGCCTAAGATGCCCCTGCAACCTCCTCTATATAGGACGCACAATACGCCCACTCCGCAAGCGTATAGGAGAACACAGAAGATTTTTTGAAAAGGGTGACACTGAACACAGTGTCCCCAGACACTTCCTCTGCAAACATAAAAAAGATATAAAAAAAACTCCAGGTTTTTGTCATTGAACAAATCCCCAATAACCAATCCCCACCTGAAAGATTCCGTCAGCTATGTAGACAGGAAACATACTGGATTTACAAGCTGAACACCCTATCCCCTCATGGTCTAAATTAAGATTTAGAAATTAACACGGTCATCTAACAAATGTGTCCTAAACCAGCACAGTATTCTCAAAGATTCACACTCATTTTTTGAATCTGCCTCCAGCCGTCCCCAACCAAACGCTTTACATTTACCCTCAGTGTGTACATCAGGGTTATGGGCCGCCCCCCGTCTCCCCATTGGCCTTGTTCCTCCTCCCTGGTCCACACCCACTGTTTTGACCCTCCCCGTTCATTCCTTAAAAAAGTTTCCCCGCCAAAAGAGAGCATCCCCATACAAATTATGTCCCCGGGAAGATAAAATAAAACATTTTTTTTTTTTAATACTCACCTGATCCACCACCAAGTGCAGCCTTCCATCTCCCACGCTGTCAGAAGCTTGCGTGCGCTGGGTGCAGCTTCTGAGAAGATACGCTATTAGTGTAGTGAGGAAGCTGGCTGCGCATTTTGCAAAGCACCCACTACGCTAATGTGTGAAACGGTCGATCAGGTGAGTATTTTAAAAAAAAATGTTTTATTTTATGTTCCCAGGGACATTTAAAAATGTACCCGGATTTTTGTTTTTTTTAAATGTGTCACTTTACCTTGGTGGTCAGTGGTGGTCAGACCCTTGTTGTAGGGGGGCTGCTGTGGCCGCAGCTGCAGTGGCTCCCTCCCTCCACCACCCCTCTACCACATGCACCCGGCCGGCCAGCCTGCCC
>NW_017309944.1:17749-18849 GCF_000935625.1 Nanorana parkeri
GGAGGGAGCCACTGCAACGGTGGCCAGAAGATTCTTTTAGCGGGGGCCAGTGACGGGGCCCCTTGACGGCCGCGGGCACCGGCCGTTTTTGAAGGCAGCAGAGATGGAGCCCGGGGGGCAATTGCCACCCTGCCCCCCGGCCCAGTCCGCCCCTGCCAAGAATGATAGTGGGAATTTCTGAAGAGAGAAAGTAGGGTAGCCAGGCAGAGAAGTCATCCAGAAAGCGAGATAACGGTCCAGGTGGCCGGTATATACACAGCGTGCTATAGGGACAGCGTGTTTTTAGACCTCCTTGGAGACCCGTGACTTACCATTCATATGCCATTGGGTGAATGAATAAGCTTTGCCACTTGACAGGATCGAGTCAAAGTCTGTCCGGACACCATCACGTCACAGCAGCAGTAAGATCTGTGATTTGGAGCTCACGCTGCTTGATCAGGAGCAGACTTACGATCCATTGTTTAGATAAAAGAATCTGCGCTCTTGGAAAGATAAGGCTAAAAAGTTAGAATACTAATACTAAAGCTGCTATGAATTGGTAAAATATGATGTGCAAGTGACAACACAGCGCTAAAGGTGGATTCCGTAAAAAAGTAGGTGTAAAATATAAATTAATATATTGCCTTGTTCTGAATGTATATATATATATCCACCGAACTGGTGGACTAGTTACCTCCTCAAGGTGTATATACTGTATGTGTATATACATATAAGTGAATAACGTCCCAATGAAAAAATATCAAAAACAACTATGTATAAATCAAGTGATAACAAAGTGTCTAAACCTCATTTGTGTTGATAAATCTGAGCATAGACTTCTACGTGGATACAATGCAACACAATGTGAAAAAATGTTAACAATAAAAATATCTCATAGGTGAATGGTGAAAAAGTGACAAATCCTCAATCCTTTGAGTCAAACCGTTAATAAAATAAAATTAACGAAAAACTGTTGTACAGATAAGGTGCAAATAGTTCCTCCAAACTTCTGATTTGTGATGTAATGAGTCCAAGTGGATCTTCCTCCTGGACACTCTAGCACCGAAGGGATTAAATTGGGGCATTGTCCCAAGGAGTTTAAGATGGGATGTATCACCCAA
>NW_017309944.1:19820-20590 GCF_000935625.1 Nanorana parkeri
TTCATTTTACCAGAGAAGAAAGATTTTACATTACAAAATGTACCCAATACAGGTTTCTAGGGAAATAAAAGTTAGTTAATTTCGGTCCTCCATTTTTTCCTGCAAAATACAAACAGTAAAATGGTTTAGAAAGATCTCAACAACATTTCTTCATCCCCCTTCTCTGGTGCACAAAATGTGAGACTCTGATCTGTTCCCAGAAGCGATCTCATTCTTTCCTAAGCTTAACATTTTCCCATTTCAACAATTCATATCGGGCTTTAAAATCTGTTCCATGAGTCCAAGGCCCCGGCTGTCCCTGGCTTCCATGCCTTTGCAAAGAACCATATCTGGGGCCGTTACCCCACCTTGGTGAATAAACCACGTGACTCCTCGGTGTGGTTCTGGGAGACTTCGCATCCCTGTGTGTGTTGCCATGAGTTACCACGCAGTACCTAGCAATGTGCCCAATTCTTTGGCATGCAAAACAACGCTTAGCTTGCAGAAACCTCTGAGCACATGCCGACTTACCCTGCTGCGGACTCACCACAGACTTATCTGAGGTAACCTCTTGTACTACATTAATACGTCTTACCACAGTTACATCGTCCATCTCCATCCCCGAGTCAGTCTCAGAATCTGACCCAGAGTCCCCAGAAACATTAGCTGCAGTCATAATCGCACTATGACTCTCTAACGGTCGCTCCAATGTCTCTGGATGAATCCGGATCAAACCCTGAGAATGCTCGGCCATTACGCTTTCAGACAACCGTTCCTTGCGCAGCTCAGTC
>NW_017309944.1:23348-25982 GCF_000935625.1 Nanorana parkeri
AACACATTACACTAATAACACATCCTAATAACATTTCCACAGCACCATGTATGTCTGAGTTATTTCTTATCTTAGCCAGAAAAAGGTCAAATAATAAAAGGTGACTAGACAACGGCACCGCCACAGAAATATGTTTAGTTTCATTTCCTTTTGATTCGGATTTTGCGATATTTTGTTTTTCGGGATTCGAGTCAGAAAGTCGATTGGTTTTAGGATTCGGAAGGAATTCGTTAGCGGAAGTCCGTACAAATGTTCGATTTCTTTCCTTCGTTTCGTTGCAGCAACAAAAATTCATCCACAACATTTGTACAGGCTGCCGCTAACGCATTTCTTGTTTATTATGTTTTTATTATTGTTTCACATTAATACATTTACACATTTTCATACAGATAAAAGATATAAAATGTCCTCTTACTGTATAACTAGCATAGCACAATCCATTCTATTACTATCCCTTTCATTCTTATCCATAAACGTACATTTATCATTCATGTGTTTTGGTCTCATTAATACTTTGTGTTATATTAGAGCACACGAATTTCATAACTGCCGACTTAAGTTTTTGAAAAAAAGGAGTTTGGCAATGATATAGAGACTGTCTGAAACCTGTCCAGGAGTTTGGCTATGATATAGAGACTGTCTGAAACCTGTACAGGAGTTTGGCTATGATATAGGGACTGTCTGAAACCTGTACAGGAGTTTGGCTATGATATAGAGACTGTCTGAAACCTGTACAGGAGTTTGGCTATGATATAGGGACTGTCTGAAACCTGTCCAGGAGTTTGGCTATGATATAGAGACTGTCTGAAACCTGTACAGGAGTTTGGCTATGATATAGGGACTGTCTGAAACCTGTCCAGGAGTTTGGCTATGATATAGAGACTGTCTGAAACCTGTACAGGAGTTTGGCAATGATATAGAGACTGTCTGAAACCTGTACAGGAGTTTGGCTATGATATAGAGACTGTCTGAAACCTGTACAGGAGTTTGGCTATGATATAGAGACTGTCTGAAACCTGTACAGGAGTTTGGCTATGATATAGGGACTGTCTGAAACCTGTACAGGAGTTTGGCTATGATATAGAGACTGTCTGAAACCTGTACAGGAGTTTGGCTATGATATAGGGACTGTCTGAAACCTGTCCAGGAGTTTGGCTATGATATAGAGACTGTCTGAAACCTGTCCAGGAGTTTGGCTATGATATAGAGACTGTCTGAAACCTGTACAGGAGTTTGGCAATGATATAGAGACTGTCTGAAACCTGTCCAGGAGTTTGGGCAGTATGTCCATTTTAGGACATTTACCCTACCCAGCCATGACACGTGTAGACAGTTCCATGTGAAAAAATGGGCAAAGATTTTATCTAACCAATCCCTAAAATGAATAGTATAGCTGCAGAGTATTAAGATCTTTAGGTATGTAAATTCCCCGGAATACAATATAGCCGGGCTGCCATCTAAATGAATAATTATCCGTAATCCAGGTTTGAACTTTATCCGTTAATTATATATTCAAAAATTCTGACCGATATATTTATATGAAAATGACTCAAATCCGCATATTTCTTCAGTTCTTGACGTATATTAGGTATTGATACTACTGGAGAGGTTATACACAGGAGTAAATCATCTGCATACAGAGCCAGTTTATGAAGAATCTTACCCGTAATCGAGGGGTTTTGTCTAATTGTTCCATCACCACAACGTATAATAGCGGTGATAGAGCGCAGCCCTGGCGAGTACCATTAAATATGGGGAAGGAATCCGATGAGATCCCATTCACCCTTACCTCTGCTGTAGGGGATGTATATAATTCCATCACTTTAGATACAAAAACTCCCCCCGTCCCATATGTAGAAGAGATTCTCTGAGGAAATGCCAATTTACTCTGCCCAATGCCTTTTCGGAGTCTTTTTTCTTTCTGTGCTATTAAATGAATACCCTTAGCAGTTCTGTCTCTGGCCTCCCGCCCTTGAATGAAACCTGTTTGGTAGACATGCGCACTGCCAAAAAATTTGTTTAGTTTCGTTTTAAATTCGGATTTTGTGTTATTTCGTTTTTCAGGATTCGGGTGTGAAAGTCAATTCGGAATTCGGATTCGGATGAAATTCGGTAGCGTTAGGTCGAACGTTCGGTTCGTTTTCTGTTCTTATTCGTTTCATTCGTTTGCAGCAAAAGTGACATTTGAGGGGGAAAAAATATTTTTCTCCTTCTCTGATGTCACTTTGCTCCAACGAACGAAACGAATCGCACATGTCTACTGTTTGGTCCATATGTATAGTTTTAGGCAAAACCTTTTTTAATCCGGAGGCCGGCACCTTTGCATATAGTTCCAAATCTATATTAATAAGAGAAATTGGGCGATAGTCTCCGCATTCTGTTAGATCTTTCCCTGGCTTTGGGAGCACTGATATATGGGCTTCTAATGTCTGAGTGGGAAAGGGGCAAACCTCAGTAACTGAGTTGCATACTTTTGTGAGTCTTAATTGTTCCTCAAACTGTTTATAGAAACGGGCCGTTGAACCATCTGGCCCAGGGGCCTTGTTGACCTTCAATGATGAAATTGCCTCTTTTGATGGACCCCCGTAACCCCAGTCACTAGCCAAGGCTTGAGTGTAGGTTAAACAAACTCTG
>NW_017309944.1:26401-36609 GCF_000935625.1 Nanorana parkeri
CCCCAGTCACTAGCCAAGGCTCAGTGTAGGGTAAACAAACTCTGATTTATTGAACAACTGCACAAACTTATATACAGCAAGTGATGAAATCAGAATATAATCCCATCACATCCCCCCTCCCCCTCCCAGACAATCGGTCTGCTCAACACCACAGGTGTCCACCTGCTAACGAGCTCCAGACAGCCATAGCAGCAGCCTGGCCAGAATGTCATTGTTCTGAGCTCCCTCAGAGAACAATGGGAGATAACGGGGGATGGGGCTGATAGTCTTTCCATAACCAGGTTACTCAGTATAACGCACTCACACATAACCCAACACCAATACACATTTACCTCATAAACTCATCACCGTGTCGTCACAGCTCTTTTATTTCTTTTTCTGATATTATCAAATTCAATTTTTCTCCGTCCTCCGCCCAGGCACATTCGCCTCTTTTATGTATTCCCTTATTTTATTTATATATAACGGTCCGATGGCATATCTGCGTATTTGCCTCGTATTGAGTATAGGGAAGCATAAAATGTTCCAAAGGTTTCTACTATCGAGGACGGAGAATGTTGAATGTTCCCGTCTCTATCTTTCATTCGTGTTATATTAGTATTAGGGGCCCTTGGATGGATCTTCCCTGCTAATGACTTTCCGCATTTGTCTCCTTCTTCATAACATTGTTTTTTATTTCTATCTCTGGCAATTAGTGTTTGTTGGTCCAAAACATTACGTATGCCTCTTGTAACCTCATTTAGTTGAGTGGCGTATTTTGATGTCACCTTTACCTTATTGAGGGCCCAAAAATCGTACAGTTTCTGGAAAAGTGCCTTCAACTTTCTTGCCCTCTCTTTCTTCAGTCTAGAACCATTTATAACTAAAATACCTCTTACTACACATTTGAGGGTCTCCCACTGGACAGGATTTGATGTGCTGCCATTTTGATGGTCTTTTATAAAGTTGTTTATTGTAAGGGTCACTTCTTCTTGACAGACTATGGGGGTGATTTACTAACCTAAACACACGCACGCACCAGGTTCGGGTGATTTTCACACAGCAAAACGTATTTATCAACCAAAAAGTCTCTAAAAGCATATTTCCACTAATGCCATATATGGAAGAATCATGCACATGACGCATATACAACGCGGCTTCACAGCTCAGATAAACATGGTTAGCTCATGCATTTACATTCCTGCATTCATCAACGCAAGCAACACAACGAAGAGCTAATTTACACAACATCACCTTGCAATTCATGCACAACACACCTGCTGGGTGTGTACACACTACAAAGGTGTCTAGATTCCACCCATAGATCATGCTGGGAGGGAACACACTACAGAGGTGTATACTTGTTCGTGGTGTGTTTATAAGGTTAGTAAATCACCCCCTATGTCTTTCAGTAGATTATCATTAAGTCTCCAAGTTCCTATTCTCTATTTCTAATATCAGGGACACTGGAGCATGATCTGACCATAAGATCGGGCCCACATCAATCTCTGGTTGATAATCTAAGAGCCGCTGGTGCATCCAAGTATGATCTATACGTCTACAGGCTGTCCCCGTTTACGGACGTCCGACTTACGGACAATCCGTACTTACGAACGGGGTCCACAGTTCTCCTAAATGTACCGGCAGCCGCCTGTGTCCCTTCAAATCCCCGCGCCTGTGTTGGCAGAGGCAGCGGGGACACAGACTGCTTGCATTGCTCCGCTACCCCCCGTACCTCTGCTGCTATCTTCCTCTGGTCCGTCGGCTTCTCCATTCCCATGTCCAGCCGCGGCTCCTCTGCCTCATCTTCATCTGCAGGCTGGGAGCCATACCCGGCCTGCTATTGGATATTGTAAAATGTAATAGCCAATAGTAAGCTGGCTATTGCACCCGCCCACTGCCTGCTGTCAATCAGTATGGGAGGACCTGATAGAGAACTTTCATCCGTGAAATCGCAGAAAACGACCGCAACCGAAATAGGCCATAGGCGACACTTTAAACGTTTTTACCGCTCATCAGTTTAGTGTTATCAGTGATTGACGGCCCTAAACTTATTGCTCTCACTGCGACGTTCGCGGCGATATGTAACATGTGCTGCATAATGGGCGCAATCGTCGTTTTCGTACATAGGCGCACCCGACGCATGTATGCATGTGTATGTGGGGGGCGGGGGACTTAAAAACATTTTTGTGTTATTTTTTTTAATTATTATTTGTGAATATTTTTTTTAGCTTCTTTATTTTTTTTAATGCTGTAATTTTTTTTTTTTTTTACTTTTTTTAGACTTTATTGGTATAACATAGGGGACTAAGAAATCCCCTATGTAATAGCCAGTTCACCAAACAGGTCCTCTTTATGGAGACATCAGGGGTCTCCAAGACCTCTGATGTCACCTAGAAGCTGATGAAGCACAGATCTGCTTCATCAGCTTCTCTCCGGTGTTCTGCATCGGAGAGTGACACTGAATGCAGGAAGTGATGTAACATACATCACTTCCTGCATTCGGGGACAGGAAGAGAGATCAAAGGGAAATCGAGTAATGATCTCCCTTTGATCTGCTGTTAGAGTGTCGCCGTGCCGGTCCCACCCGCACCGGCCACATCGGATCACGGACCGGCAGCGGCGACGAGGAGATAGCGGGACATAGGTAGGGGGGGGGCGCCCCGTACATAATTACATTTCTTTCCCTTTCTTTTATTGAGCATTTTTCAAGACAAACATAATCATCAAAAGACGGATAAATGCCGTTGTATCAAAGTAATAGTCTACAGAATGAAACCATGAAGTACTTAGCAGCATTTCAACATGTCAATCAATCCATGGAACCATTGAATCATTGGCCGGGCCACATATGTAAGCAGACAAGGCATTACGGGAGTTCAAATAGTGTGTAGGACCAGGATAAGCAGAAGGAGCCGACTGTTGGGACGCTAAAGGACGTCTAACGCACCCAAAGATCCCGCTATTTTCCATGTGAGATACCATGTAGCGTATTGGAACCCTGTCATTATTTAGTCTTTCTGGTGTGTATTCAGACAATAAGAAAGAGGACCAGGTGGCTTTCCCTTTCTAATCCTCATTCCTCCTCACTACTTGCATACATTTACCGTCTTACATGGACCATACAAGATAGTCCTACTAACCAGGACTGTACTGGAGTTATAGGGGCCGAGTATGTTTCTGCCAAGTCTTCGTCCCACCACAAGCCAAGCCGTCCAACATTTTCTTACTAAGGTCTTATTTCTTATATTTACTTATAATTATTATTTATGACATCCCGTTACCCGCGTACTGCCCCTCCCCTCCCCCCCCTCTTAAACCCACCAGCAGTATACGCAAACACATGAGGGGAACTCCGGGGAAGCGCGCAGGAAACGAGGACCCGTAACATTTGTATGTAACATCGTTCTCTCGTTATTTTATATGTGTTCATCCCGATCTTGTACTTTGTTTCACTTCCTGTACATTCCACGAGGCTTTACTACTGACCATTCCTTTCCTTGTGAGCCATCTGTCATGCTTAGTTCATTTGGCCACTCTGGCAGCTGTATTGGGGGATCCCTAGAATGCCCCAGAAACCCGGCAAGTCCTGAATTTAGCTGTTCTTCCGTCTCTATGGGCAATCAGCCCCATCTATGTCTTATCCCTGTAAGATAAGCGGTGATTAATGCTTTGTAAGTGCGATAGGTTTTATGCCGGTAAAACAAGAAGAATGCTCGAAAACAGAATCTCGGATCACCTGGCAGACATTGCTGACCTGGGATCGGCAGAAGTATGGCATTGTATTAATGCGCACAATGGGAAAACTGACAGACTTCGCTTTTTTGGTCCTGTATAGGGTCCATAAGCAGAAACGTGGTGGGAATTGGGACACTTGTTATGGAAGGAATGTAGATGGATATATCGGAGTCCTGTCTCTTAGACTTGTGCGCCGTCAAAAAATGTGTTCTGTTTCGTTTCGGAATATCCGTTTTTTCGTATTTCGTAATTCGTAACTGAACTCAATTCGGATTCGTACGAAATACGAACATTCGTTATGATGAAGTTAAAAGCAAAATACCTTTGTTAGTATCGGAGCCGATGTGGTAGATGTTTTTTTATCCGAAATACGAATTCCGTTAACGGATTCCGGATCCGAATTCCGTATTTCGGACTTAAAAAAAAAACTTCCATCAGCTCCAATATAAATGTACTTTGCTTTTTAACTTTAATATAACGAATGTTCGTAACGGAACGAAAATACGTCAACGGAATTTCGTATTTCCCGCCTGTGTATTGTGACGCGACTCTCAGCAGCAGCCGATCCGTATCGCGGATTAAAAATAAATCTTGTCATGTTGTTCCTCATTTACAGGGAAATATTAGTTCCCCTTTCAAAGAAATTCGGATCCGAAATTGGTTAACGGAATTCGTATTTCGGATAAAAAAACATCTGATACTGCCGGGCGTTCCGTCCATGACCAAGCGCCCGACTTTTCAGAGGGGGGTGACTGTGAGTCATTTTGGTGTCACCCCTCCAATGGTGTCACCCAGGTGCGGGCCGCACCCCCCTTGTGACGCCACTGGTTAATCACTCTTAGTATTTATATTCTTATATGTATACCTGCAATGTATAGCGAAGACGGATGCAGCTAAGAGGGTTAGCGGAAGTAGCGGCTCTGAGATCTGACACACTGATCTTCAATGGAAAATGTTAATTCAATCCATGAATGTGATATATAAACCACCAATGTTCAATGAAAGAGACCACGCCCCTCTGAAGAAGCCCCATTTGCTGGGGGAAACTACGTGTATATTACCTGTCCCCCTGTATATTACCCGTCCCCCTGTATATTACCTGCACCCCTGTATGTTACCTGTCCCCCTGTATATTACCTGCACCCCTGTATGTTACCTGTCCCCCTGTATATTACCTGCACCCCTGTATGTTACCTGTCCCCCTGTATATTACCTGCACCCCTGTATGTTACCTGTCCCCCTGTATATTACCTGCACCCCTGTATGTTACCTGTCCCCCTGTATATTACCTGCACCCCTGTATGTTACCTGTCCCCCTGTATATTACCTGCACCCCTGTATGTTACCTGTCCCCCTGTATATTACCTGCACCCCTGTATGTTACCTGTCCCCCTGTATATTACCTGCACCCCTGTATGTTACCTGTCCCCCTGTATATTACCTGCACCCCTGTATGTTACCTGTCCCCCTGTATATTACCTGCACCCCTGTATGTTACCTGTCCCCCTGTATATTACCTGCACCCCTGTATGTTACCTGTCCCCCTGTATATTACCTGCACCCCTGTATGTTACCTGTCCCCCTGTATATTACCTGCACCCCTGTATGTTACCTGTCCCCCTGTATATTACCTGCACCCCTGTATGTTACCTGTCCCCCTGTATATTACCTGCACCCCTGTATGTTACCTGTCCCCCTGTATATTACCTGCACCCCTGTATGTTACCTGTCCCCCTGTATATTACCTGCACCCCTGTATGTTACCTGTCCCCCTGTATATTACCTGCACCCCTGTATGTTACCTGTCCCCCTGTATATTACCTGCACCCCTGTATGTTACCTGTCCCCCTGTATATTACCTGCACCCCTGTATGTTACCTGTCCCCCTGTATATTACCTGCACCCCTGTATGTTACCTGTCCCCCTGTATATTACCTGCACCCCTGTATGTTACCTGTCCCCCTGTATATTACCTGCACCCCTGTATGTTACCTGTCCCCCTGTATATTACCTGCACCCCTGTATGTTACCTGTCCCCCTGTATATTACCTGCACCCCTGTATGTTACCTGTCCCCCTGTATATTACCTGCACCCCTGTATGTTACCTGTCCCCCTGTATATTACCTGCACCCCTGTATGTTACCTGTCCCCCTGTATATTACCTGCACCCCTGTATGTTACCTGTCCCCCTGTATATTACCTGCACCCCTGTATGTTACCTGTCCCCCTGTATATTACCTGCACCCCTGTATGTTACCTGTCCCCCTGTATATTACCTGCACCCCTGTATGTTACCTGTCCCCCTGTATATTACCTGCACCCCTGTATGTTACCTGTCCCCCTGTATATTACCTGCACCCCTGTATGTTACCTGTCCCCCTGTATATTACCTGCACCCCTGTATGTTACCTGTCCCCCTGTATATTACCTGCACCCCTGTATGTTACCTGTCCCCCTGTATATTACCTGCACCCCTGTATGTTACCTGTCCCCCTGTATATTACCTGCACCCCTGTATGTTACCTGTCCCCCTGTATATTACCTGCACCCCTGTATGTTACCTGTCCCCCTGTATATTACCTGCACCCCTGTATGTTACCTGTCCCCCTGTATATTACCTGCACCCCTGTATGTTACCTGTCCCCCTGTATATTACCTGCACCCCTGTATGTTACCTGTCCCCCTGTATATTACCTGCACCCCTGTATGTTACCTGTCCCCCTGTATATTACCTGCACCCCTGTATGTTACCTGTCCCCCTGTATATTACCTGCACCCCTGTATGTTACCTGTCCCCCTGTATATTACCTGCACCCCTGTATGTTACCTGTCCCCCTGTATATTACCTGCACCCCTGTATGTTACCTGTCCCCCTGTATATTACCTGCACCCCTGTATGTTACCTGTCCCCCTGTATATTACCTGCACCCCTGTATGTTACCTGTCCCCCTGTATATTACCTGCACCCCTGTATGTTACCTGTCCCCCTGTATATTACCTGCACCCCTGTATGTTACCTGTCCCCCTGTATATTACCTGCACCCCTGTATGTTACCTGTCCCCCTGTATATTACCTGCACCCCTGTATGTTACCTGTCCCCCTGTATATTACCTGCACCCCTGTATGTTACCTGTCCCCCTGTATATTACCTGCACCCCTGTATGTTACCTGTCCCCCTGTATATTACCTGCACCCCTGTATGTTACCTGTCCCCCTGTATATTACCTGCACCCCTGTATGTTACCTGTCCCCCTGTATATTACCTGCACCCCTGTATGTTACCTGTCCCCCTGTATATTACCTGCACCCCTGTATGTTACCTGTCCCCCTGTATATTACCTGCACCCCTGTATGTTACCTGTCCCCCTGTATATTACCTGCACCCCTGTATGTTACCTGTCCCCCTGTATATTACCTGCACCCCTGTATGTTACCTGTCCCCCTGTATATTACCTGCACCCCTGTATGTTACCTGTCCCCCTGTATATTACCTGCACCCCTGTATGTTACCTGTCCCCCTGTATATTACCTGCACCCCTGTATGTTACCTGTCCCCCTGTATATTACCTGCACCCCTGTATGTTACCTGTCCCCCTGTATATTACCTGCACCCCTGTATGTTACCTGTCCCCCTGTATATTACCTGCACCCCTGTATGTTACCTGTCCCCCTGTATATTACCTGCACCCCTGTATGTTACCTGTCCCCCTGTATATTACCTGCACCCCTGTATGTTACCTGTCCCCCTGTATATTACCTGCACCCCTGTATGTTACCTGTCCCCCTGTATATTACCTGCACCCCTGTATGTTACCTGTCCCCCTGTATATTACCTGCACCCCTGTATGTTACCTGTCCCCCTGTATATTACCTGCACCCCTGTATGTTACCTGTCCCCCTGTATATTACCTGCACCCCTGTATGTTACCTGTCCCCCTGTATATTACCTGCACCCCTGTATGTTACCTGTCCCCCTGTATATTACCTGCACCCCTGTATGTTACCTGTCCCCCTGTATATTACCTGCACCCCTGTATGTTACCTGTCCCCCTGTATATTACCTGCACCCCTGTATGTTACCTGTCCCCCTGTATATTACCTGCACCCCTGTATGTTACCTGTCCCCCTGTATATTACCTGCACCCCTGTATGTTACCTGTCCCCCTGTATATTACCTGCACCCCTGTATGTTACCTGTCCCCCTGTATATTACCTGCACCCCTGTATGTTACCTGTCCCCCTGTATATTACCTGCACCCCTGTATGTTACCTGTCCCCCTGTATATTACCTGCACCCCTGTATGTTACCTGTCCCCCTGTATATTACCTGCACCCCTGTATGTTACCTGTCCCCCTGTATATTACCTGCACCCCTGTATGTTACCTGTCCCCCTGTATATTACCTGCACCCCTGTATGTTACCTGTCCCCCTGTATATTACCTGCACCCCTGTATGTTACCTGTCCCCCTGTATATTACCTGCACCCCTGTATGTTACCTGTCCCCCTGTATATTACCTGCACCCCTGTATGTTACCTGTCCCCCTGTATATTACCTGCACCCCTGTATGTTACCTGTCCCCCTGTATATTACCTGCACCCCTGTATGTTACCTGTCCCCCTGTATATTACCTGCACCCCTGTATGTTACCTGTCCCCCTGTATATTACCTGCACCCCTGTATGTTACCTGTCCCCCTGTATATTACCTGCACCCCTGTATGTTACCTGTCCCCCTGTATATTACCTGCACCCCTGTATGTTACCTGTCCCCCTGTATATTACCTGCACCCCTGTATGTTACCTGTCCCCCTGTATATTACCTGCACCCCTGTATGTTACCTGTCCCCCTGTATATTACCTGCACCCCTGTATGTTACCTGTCCCCCTGTATATTACCTGCACCCCTGTATGTTACCTGTCCCCCTGTATATTACCTGCACCCCTGTATGTTACCTGTCCCCCTGTATATTACCTGCACCCCTGTATGTTACCTGTCCCCCTGTATATTACCTGCACCCCTGTATGTTACCTGTCCCCCTGTATATTACCTGCACCCCTGTATGTTACCTGTCCCCCTGTATATTACCTGCACCCCTGTATGTTACCTGTCCCCCTGTATATTACCTGCACCCCTGTATGTTACCTGTCCCCCTGTATATTACCTGCACCCCTGTATGTTACCTGTCCCCCTGTATATTACCTGCACCCCTGTATGTTACCTGTCCCCCTGTATATTACCTGCACCCCTGTATGTTACCTGTCCCCCTGTATATTACCTGCACCCCTGTATGTTACCTGTCCCCCTGTATATTACCTGCACCCCTGTATGTTACCTGTCCCCCTGTATATTACCTGTACCCCTGTATATTACCTGTACCCCTGAATGTTCTGGTCTCCCCGGAACACGTCCAGGAGTCTCTTGAATGATTCCACACTCTTAGCTGAAATCACTTCCTCAAACAACCTGATGTGATTCCTTCATCGCTACAAACCAGCAAATGGATATTTTCTACTTCTACGCCAACTGAAGTTTTATGAGAGACTAGAATCCGGCCGCTACAATGAAACACTGCGTGCAATGAGAGACTGTGGGAATAAGGATACATCAGTGTTTGATCTTCTTCCAGTGGCTGCGCGTCACCCGCGAAGGGAAACTATAATCTTTGCCGCCATTTATTTATGTACATGAGCTGCTGCCGGGAAGATGATTTTAATGTTTATATAACGTGCTTTATTTTCTACTTTATTACAAATGATTTGTGACGCCGCTGTATCATGTTACTAATTATTAGACTCCCCATTCCGGGATTTCCTGGTCGGAAACCCAGAAGGTGAAATCCTTCCCTCGTGTATAGAAAGTAACGTCATATCACACCGGATAGAATCCCTCGAACTTTCCAGGAAGAATTCATTGCGTGTTATAGAAAATATGTCATTCAATAATCACAATAATGACGAGGCAATAAAACCGAGAAGATTATCCGAGAGAAGGACGAAGTTCACCAGAAACCTTCCAACACATTTCACACTCTGAGCTCAGGAAGCATCACATAGACCTGAGAACCCTCCGCAACCCGGTAATAGAAGAGGTATTATACCCCCCTCTCCGGTGTCCTGTGTCTCCTCCTCCCCTCTGTTCTCTGTAATAGAAGAGGTATTATACCCCCCTCTCCGGTGTCCCGTGTCTCCTCCTCCCCTCTGTTCTCTGTAATAGAAGAGGTATTATACCCCCCTCTCCGGTGTCCCGTGTCTCCTCCTCCCCTCTGTTCTCTGTAATAGAAGAGGTATTATACCCCCCTCTCCGGTGTCCCGTGTCTCCTCCTCCCCTCTGTTCTCTGTAATAGAAGAGGTATTATACCCCCCTCTCCGGTGTCCCGTGTCTCCTCCTCCCCTCTGTTCTCTGTAATAGAAGAGGTATTATACTCCCCTCTCCGGTGTCCCGTGTCTCCTCCTCCCCTCTGTTCTCTGTAATAGAAGAGGTATTATAC
>NW_017309944.1:36724-37582 GCF_000935625.1 Nanorana parkeri
CCCCCGCAGTGGAAGGGTTAATTGCCCGTTTTTTTCTAGGGAAAACAATAACAAAGATAAATTCACCTGATCCCCCGAGGCGCCTGGTTGCTAGACGGGTCCCTGCAGCACATGTGATGATAATATGAATGTTAATAAGAGTTTATATCTCTCCGTCCATTCTTGTATGTTTTGTAGCCCTGAAGAAGGGGGGAGGTCTCGGAGACCCCGAAACGCGTTGTTGTTATGAACTAATACCAAAACGAGCAATAAAAACCTGACAGGGGGTCCAATCCTTCCACTTTAACGATCGTTCCCTCTTCTCAGGAGAGATTTGCTTCCCGCGTCTCGGCTGTTTCTCGGATGGTCCTCCCTGGGCGGGGACTCCACAGAGGCCCCTCCCCCGCTTCCCCTGGTCTCCGGAGGAGATTAATACTCGGTTCCTGCTCTTCACCAGAGACAACCCCGACACGTTCCAGGTAAGGAGACATCACCCCTCAGTGTGAGGATAAGACCCCAAACCTGAGCACATCGCCCCAGTCTACAGGAGGGGGTCAGACGAGGCGGGGGGATGGGCACTGCCAGGGGGGAGGGGCATGTAAACAAATACCATTCAGGGGAAGAGGGTCTTCTGATTAAAGGGCAACCTTAAAAATAGACAACCCCTTTAAATGGAAAAATAAAAGTGAACAGAGCGCCCCCTCCGGGTGTAGGCAACAGAGCACTCCATCATCCGCTCTGCACTCCTTCATCCGCTCTGCACTCCATCATCCGCTCTGCACTCCATCATCCGCTCTGCACTCTTCATCCGGCTTGGCCTCCATCATCCGCTCTGCACTCCATCATCCGCTCTGCACTCCATCATCCGCTCTGCACTCC
>NW_017309944.1:37970-38265 GCF_000935625.1 Nanorana parkeri
GCCCCTCTGCCCTCCACCATCCCCTCTGCACTCCATCATCCGCTCTGCACTCCATCATCCGCTCTGCACTCCATCATCCGCTCTGCACTCCATTCCGCATCAATAATTCTCTATCATCTATTAGGAGATCAATGCCGTGGACCCCGAAACCATCTCCGAGTCCCATTTCCAGACCAGCCGGAAATCTCGATTTATAATCCACGGATATCTGGATGATGGAGAGAAGACCTGGCTCCACGACATGTGTAAGGTGAGTGCTCCGTGTATGGAAGGCGGGTGCCCCGTGTATGGAAGG
>NW_017309945.1:0-1996 GCF_000935625.1 Nanorana parkeri
AGCAGTGTGGGGAGCAGTGTGAGGAGCAGTGTGGGGAGCAGAAGCAATAACGGGGAGCTGGAGGAGATTTTCGGTCTTATAGAAAACACGGAGAAATGTAATTATGCTGAAACATCACACAGAACAATCTCCCTTTTGTCTAAAACTCCTCCTAAAAACTAGGAGTCCACTTCCTGTGACCAGACAGGCACTTCCTGTGCCCTTCCCTATGTACTTCCTGTGCTCAGCTACTTCCTGTGCCCTTCCCTAGCTACTTCCTGTCCCGATATAACGAGCGCCTCGGAGCACTTCCTGTGCCCTTCCCTAGGTACTTCCCGTGCCCTTCCCTAGCTACTTCCTGTCCCGAGGCGCTCGTTACATCAGAGCACTTCCTGTGCCCTTCCCTAGGTACTTCCTGTCCCGAGGCGCTCGTTATGTCAGAGCACTTCCTGTGCCCTTCCCTAGGTACTTCCCGTGCCCTTCCCTAGCTACTTCCTGTCCCGAGGCGCTCGTTACATCAGAGCACTTCCTGTGCCCTTCCCTAGGTACTTCCCGTGCCCTTCCCTAGCTACTTCCTGTCCAGAGGCGCTCGTTATATCAGAGCACTTCCTGTGCCCTTCCCTAGGTACTTCCTGTCCCGAGGCGCTCGTTAGAGCACTTCCTGTTCTGTATCCTCAGGGCTGTGTATCTGCAGTGTGAGATCTCAGGCTCTGCTGCCTCTGACCGCCGGTCTCTGCAGATGTGGGAGGAGATTCGGTGATGTCACTGCTGTGCCGCTCTCTGTTCTCCTGGCTGGAGAGGAAGTTGTACCCAAGGAGCGGCACTGCAAGGATCCCCCTGCTTCTGCGTCATCCATCCTGTGTATCTGTGCGTCCTCCTCCTCTATCATCCCCCCTCCAGTCATCAGGGGAGAAGCACTGACATGCAACGCATAGCCCCGCCTCCACCAAGATGGCCGCCTCCACAGAGAGTGGCAGTGCAGGACAAGCCATGGGAAGTCAGGAACGGGGGCAGGCGGATCACAGGGGATATTGGCCCCTTGCTTCCAGAGTTCTCTTTCATTGCAGTATCACCTCCAGGACACCACGCTAATCATGTGACCCCAGAAATAGGGCCCTAACCCACCTCAGGCACCCCACAACACGTGACTCCAATCCTTATGTACTATAGGAATCCCATAACTCCCCCATCCAGCCGCATCCTTACCCGCTTCTATGGAGCCCGACCAACGGTCCACCATCTTCTGTATCACAATCTCAAAGAGCTCCCCGTCCCTCAAAGGCCTGGAGGAGAGAAAGACGCCATGGAGACCACATTACTAAGGAACTACCACAGCCAATGAGTGCTGCAAGAAAACCAACCCAAGGATAAGGAAGAGGAGGAAACCCCACCCAGGAGGAACAGAGGGAGGGAAAACCTAATGTGAGAGGAAACCCCACCCAGGAGGAACAGAGGGAGGGAAAACCTAATGTGAGAGGAAAGGGAGGAAACCCCACCCAGGAGGAACAGAGGGAGGGCAAACCTAATGTGAGAGGAAACCCCACCCAGGAGGAACAGAGGGAGGGCAAACCTAATGTGAGAGGAAACCCCACCCTGGAGGTAAATCCTAATGTGAGAGGAAACCCCACCCAGGAGGAACAGAGGGAGGGAAAACCTAATGTGAGAGGAAAGGGAGGAAACCCCACCCAGGAGGAACAGAGGGAGGGAAAACCTAATGTGAGAGGAAACCCCACCCTGGAGGTAAATCCTAATGTGAGAGGAAACCCCACCCAGGAGGAACAGAGGGAGGGAAAACCTAATGTTAGAGGAAAGGGAGGAAACCCCACCCAGGAGGAACAGAGGGAGGGCAAACCTAATGTGAGAGGAAACCCCACCCTGGAGGTAAATCCTAATGTGAGAGGAAACCCCACCCAGGAGGAACAGAGGGAGGGAAAACCTAATGTGAGAGGAAAGGGAGGAAACCCCACCCAGGAGGAACAGAGGGAGGGCAAACCTAATGTGAGAGGAAACCCCACCC
>NW_017309945.1:2311-3524 GCF_000935625.1 Nanorana parkeri
AAAAGCCAGGACACCCGACCCAGGAGGAACAAAGGGAGGGCAAACCTAATGTGAGAGGAAACCCCACCCAGGAGGAACAGAGGGAGGGCAAACCTAATGTGAGAGGAAACCCCACCCTGGAGGTAAATCCTAATGTGAGAGGAAACCCCACCCAGGAGGAACAGAGGGAGGGCAAACCTAATGTGAAAGGAAACCCCACCCTGGAGGTAAAACCTAATGTGAGAGGAAACCCCACCCAGGAGGAACAGAGGGAGGGAAAACCTAATGTGAGATGAAACCCCACCCATGAGGAACAGAGGGAGGGAAACCCTAATGTGAGAGGAAACCCCACCCAGGAGGGAAACCCTAATGTGAGAGGAAACCCCACCCATGAGGAACAGAGGGAGGCAAAACCTAATGTGAGAGGAAAGGGAGGAAACCACACCCATGAGGAACAGAACCCAACCCCCTCCCCCCTCCCAGCAGGAACAGAAGGTATGCCAGGCTCAGATGAGTACAACCCCTGAATATTACAGGAGGAAGGACGGCAGGAGGAGGATACGGCATCTGGGAGGTGAGATGGACACAAATAATGACTGAATAATGGAGACAGTATGGCCCATTCCGTCCTGTACCCTTTAGGGGCCGGTCACTGACTGCTCCACCCTCACCTGCTAGAGATGACGATGGCGTCGTTGAATTCACTGCGCGAGTTGTTCCTCAGGGCGGTGCGGCCCCCATTGGTTATCAGGGCGTTACTACCATGGAGGTGATGGAATCGCAGGTCAGACAGAGACTGGAGAGCGCACGGGGTCCCGGGGGTCAGAGCCAGGGTGTCTTCCTCTTCTCCTGGGAGGGGCAACGCATCTGAGAAGAGAGAGAAGGGCAGCAGTGAGAGTACCAAGATGGCCGCCATCCCACTTATCAGGAGAGATCCAGGAGGGACACACGCTGACCGGATACCAGGCAGAGGAGGAGTCATGTGACCGGTCAGTCTGGGGCGGCCGGCCATCTCATGATGGGGGGAGGGGGAGGAGCACTCACCTGTTTCGTCTAGTATGGTGGCCTGTGCCGCCTGCCCATAGAGATCCACCACAGCAAAGACATTGGTGGGGACATTCCACGCGGCCACGCCCTGCGCCACGCCATTGACAAAGAAATTCAACGTGCCGTCCTCTCTGCGCACCACTCCCACCGTGTCCCCTGCCTGAGGCACAAACACAAAAGTCTCAGC
>NW_017309945.1:7758-10634 GCF_000935625.1 Nanorana parkeri
TCTAGCTCCGGCCTCCACACACACACACAGGTCTAGCTCCGGCCTCCACACACACAGAGCTCTAGCTCCGGCCTCCACACACACAGAGCTCTAGCTCTGGCCTCCACACACACACACAGGTCTAGCTCCGGCCTCCACACACACACACAGGTCTAGCTCCGGCCTCCACACACACACACAGGTCTAGCTCCGGCCTCCACACACACACACAGGTCTAGCTCCGGCCTCCACACACACACACAGGTCTAGCTCCGGCCTCCACACACACAGAGCTCTAGCTCTGGCCTCCACACAGGTACATACTGAGGTCGCAGGGCCGTGCGCCCCCCGTTGATGATTGAAGCTTTCTGCCCACAGTTGGGGTGGAAGAGCAGCTGCCCCGGATCCGGTGTGTTGGAGCTCTGGCGCCCGGCATCAGGTGATCGCGCCCGCAGGATGGCGTTATTCCTCCGCAGCCGGTCAGCGTGGTTGTGATTATGGACGATGGTGACTTTCACAGCCATACCATAGAGATCCACAACGCCATACACCACGGGAGGAGTCTGACAGGAGGCCACGCCTACAGGACAAACACAACCGTGAGGGGGAGGAGTCTGACAGGAGGCCACGCCTACAGGACAAACACAACCGTGAGGGGGAGGAGTCTGACAGGAGGCCACGCCTACAGGCCAAAGACAATCATGAGAGGGAGGAGTCTGACAGTGTAGAGATAACTCCTCCTCCATTACAATATACAGAGCCCCCCCCCCACTCCACGACAATTAATGGCTGTATACACAGAACCCCTCCCCCTTCTCTATGAGAGCATACAGAGAGGCGGAGCTTCTCACCTTGGTCCATGCCATTGATGTAGAAATGGAGAGCTCCGCTGGATTTCCGGGTGAGTCCGATGTGGTCGCCCTCCTGGAAACAAGAAAGCCATTAATGATGGACACAGGACAAAGTCACCCCTCCCCCCTCCTAATACCAGGGGTCAGAGGTCACCCCTCCTAATACCAGGGGTCAGAGGTCACCCCTCCTCACTCCTAATACCAGGGGGTCAGAGGTCACCCCTCCTAATACCAGGGGTCAGAGGTCACCCCTCCTCCCTCCAGTGATCAGAAGATCACAGGACAATATTGGTGGGGTCCTTCTCGGTATCGGATGACTCTGGATCGGGGGGACACATATAATCGGGGGACCCAAAAGAAGGTTCCGTTTTCCTTCTAGTCCGGCCCGGCATCCCATCCCCCCATGGATTGCAAGCTCTTGGGACAAGCAGCAGACAGCACAATATCACCTCCTGGAACTAAAGTCCGGAACCCAGATCTAAGTATTCCGGGGCCCCTCCCCTGGCAGCGCTCCGGTTCTCTCATTACCGTCAGTACACAGACCTGCAGCTCATCCAGGCTGAACTCGCAGTACTCCCTCCGAGTCCCCTTCCCATTGGTCAGGATCCCGCAGCCGCTCATCATGATGGTTCCTGTCAGGAGAAAACCAATGGACACATAGACATGAGATGCGGGACCCCCGGGGGGGACCCAGGGAAATGCGGGGGAGGGGTAACAGGAGAACGGCCCCGGAGGACAACAGGAGGGGACCCAGGGAAATGTGGGGGAGGGGTAACAGGAGAACGGCCCCGGAGGACAACAGGAGGGGACCCAGGGAAATGTGGGGGAGGGGTAACAGGAGAACGGCCCCGGAGGACAACAGGAGGGGACCCAGGGAAATGTGGGGGAGGGGTAACAGGAGAACGGCCCCGGAGGACAACAGGAGGGGACCCAGGGAAATGTGGGGGAGGGGTAACAGGAGAACGGCCCCGGAGGACAACAGGAGGGGACCCAGGGAAATGTGGGGGAGGGGTAACAGGAGAACGGCCCCGGAGGACAACAGGAGGGGACCCAGGGAAATGTGGGGGAGGGGTAACAGGAGAACGGCCCCGGAGGACAACAGGAGGGGACCCAGGGAAATGTGGGGGAGGGGTAACAGGAGAACGGCCCCGGAGGACAACAGGAGGGGACCCAGGGAAATGTGGGGGAGGGGTAACAGGAGAACGGCCCCGGAGGACAACAGGAGGCGGTCACACATTAGATGGGAGCAGAGGGTGGGGTGGGAGAGAGGAGGTGCCATCCATTCAGGGAGGAGTCAGAAGAGCATGGTCATTCAGAATGGGAGTGGTCAGGGGATGACATCCATCTCCAGCACAGGAAGAGGAGGAGTCAGGAAAGAAGAACCTCCTACCTGATCTCAGGTTGGTCATGGTGGCAGGATATTCCAGGCTGTTGGGATTGTGGGTGGTGACCCCGATTTCGATGGACCCCGACCATTTATCCACCAGCTTATCGATGCGGATCTGTAGACGGGAGAGGACACTGAACCACGGATCACCGGGGCAACCAGAGAAATGACCAGAACCACCCTCACCTCAAACATCTCCCCGTCCTTCAGCGGCCGATTGGTCATCACCACACCGTTGTTGAACTCGTCCAGAGGCCGCCTCCTCTCTGCCGTCTTGTTACCATTGCTGAGCTTGATGAGAGTACCGCACTTCTCATGGAAGAGCAGAGCGTCATTGGAAGTGGGAGGAGACTGATCAGACGAGGGCGGAGGAGAGCCCAGATTGACGCTAAGGAGACTCCCATGATACGCTGACAAGATGGCGTTACTGACCACAGCCGGCAGCTCGGTGCCGGGAAACTCTGGAGGACACAGGAAGCCGAAACAGTATGAGAAGTCCGACTGACACAGATCGACCCCTGACCCCTACCGCGGTGCACCCATCCCTTCCTACACCATCCACCGCGCTGCACCCATCCCTTCCTACACCATCCACCGCGGTGCACCCATCCCTTCCTACACCATCCACCGCGGTGCACCCATCCCTTCCTACACCATCC
>NW_017309945.1:11050-11419 GCF_000935625.1 Nanorana parkeri
CCTGCCCTCCCCATCCACCGCGGTGCACACATCCCTCCCTACACCAACCACCGCGGTGCACCCATCCCTTCCTACACCATCCACCGCGGTGCACCCATCCCTTCCTACACCATCCACGGCGGTGCACCCATCCCTTCCTACACCATCCACCGCGGTGCATCCATCCCTTCCTACACCATCCACCGCGGTGCACCCATCCCTTCCTACACCATCCACCACGGTGCACCCATCCCTTCCTACACCATCCCCCGCGGTGCACCCATCCCTTCCTACACCATCCCCCGCGGTGCACCCATCCCTTCCTACACCATCCCCCGCGGTGCACCCATCCCTTCCTACACCATCCCCCGCGGTGCACCCATCCCTTCC
>NW_017309945.1:11628-12332 GCF_000935625.1 Nanorana parkeri
GGAAGGGGGTAGTATTCGATAGACCACCATATGTGGGGGATGTAATAGAGAAAGAGGAGGGACATAGACAGACATGAGGGGGAGGGGAGAGCGGGTCAGTCATGTGATCAGACAGGTATGACACCTCTATAATGAAGACGATATTAAAGGGGGGCTCCTCACCTGCACTATGCTCCTCCTCCTCCTCTTCATCCTCCTCCGGGGGGGGCTGACAGGTCAGGACGGTGATCTGGGTACATTTCCCGTACAGGTCCACAACGGCCCACACCCCCGGGGGGACCCCGCTGGCGGCGGCTCCGCAGTCCCTCCCGTTCACCCATAGGTGGAGCTCCCCGGACAACGTGCGCTGAACTCCGACCCGATCCCCCTCCCCCAACTGATCCAGATCCTGTCCATATTCCTCCATGATGGAGCGGCCGTCTTCCAGCACCGAGCAGCCGGACACGATCCAGGAGCCGCCCTTCAGGCCGGTGGCACTGAGGGAGAGGACGGAGACCCTCCCCCGAGGAGATAGATTTGACCCCACTGGGTTGTCCCACCAAATTGCCCCTCCCCCTGAGAAGCCAGATTTAGCCGGCTGGTAAAACACAGAGACCTAGGGGCACCTGAGAATGGGGGGAGGACTGTACAGTATGGAGGAGGGGCAATACAGGAAGGGGAGGAGCAGTCCAGTAGGGGGAGGAGTATTCAGGTAGGGTACAGTA
>NW_017309945.1:16413-16704 GCF_000935625.1 Nanorana parkeri
GAGCATTCAGGAAGGGAAGGGTACAGTAGGGAGAGGAGCATTCAGGAAAGGGGGTGCAGTAGGGGGGAGGAGCATTCAGGAAAGGGGGTGCAGTAAAGGAGGAGCATTCAGAAAGGGGAGGAACATTCAAAAAGGGGAGGGTACAGTAGGGGAGGAGCATTCAGGAAAGGGAGGGTACAGTAGTGGGAAGAATAAGAGAGGGTATAGAAGAGGGAGGGGCACTAAGGTAGGGGGAGAGATGTACACCCACTTTGTAGGGCAGCGGGGGGGGGGGCAATGGGGGATGGGGGG
>NW_017309945.1:17526-17982 GCF_000935625.1 Nanorana parkeri
GTACACGGCGTCCCCCCAGACCCACCTTGCGGTCCAGGCGGACGGTGAAGACCTCCCCCGGGCATAGCGGTCTCCCGCTCAGTACCAGGCCCTGATTGAACTCCTGGGCCGGCTGTTTGCGGGTGGCGGTCCGGTTCTGGTTGCTCAGGATAACCAGCTTGCCGGTGCGGGGATGAAGGTCCGCCATGACAGCCGCTTTACGGCCGCAGCCCCGGCGCTTTTCGACGTCACCAGGGAGACGAGTCTGACAGGCTACGCCGGAAGTCTGAGGAGCGGAGGGCGGAAGCGCCGCTAAGGTTGGCGGAAACTAGACTGCCAAATACCGGAAATTACGTTTCGGAGTCGGGAGGTAGTTCCCGGAAATGACGCGGCCTTTTTTTTCGGAGAGCCGCCGGAAGTGAGCGGTGCGGCGTATCGGTAGACGAGCTTCCCGCCTGTTGTCCTCACCGGTGCCGA
>NW_017309945.1:18060-21190 GCF_000935625.1 Nanorana parkeri
AGTCCCAACCAGAAGGCCACAAGTGTAGCCAGCTATAACTCCTCCCCCGGACCTGAGGGCCACAAGTGTAGCGAGCTGTAAGTCTTCCCCTGACTTGAAGTTACTACTCCTCCTGGTTGAGGTTTCCAACTATAACACCCGCCCCTGAGGGCCCCGGCTGTCACCCCGAGGGCCCCGGCTGTCACCCCTCCCCCTGAGGGCCCCGGCTGTCACCCCTCCCCCTGAGGGCCCCGGCTGTCACCCCTCCCCCTGAGGGCCCCGGCTGTCACCCCTCCCCCTGAGGGCCCCGGCTGTCACCCCTCCCCCTGAGGGCCCCGGCTGTCACCCCTCCCCCTGAGGGCCCCGGCTGTCACGCTCCCGAGGACCCCGGCTGTCACCCCGCCCTTAAGGGGCCCGGCTGTCACCCCGTCCCCCGAGGGCCCAGGGCTGTCACCCCTCTCCCATGGTCCTTTCATCGTGTTATGTAGACAGAACTGTGAGCCCAGGTTGGGAGCAGCCAGAGAGGTATGAGGCAGGCCGAGGTCACAGCAAGTAATCAGCGGAAGGTCAGAGGTCAGGCCGTGTCCCACGGGCGAGGTCAGAGGTCAGGCCGTGTCCTACAGGTCACGTGTAATCAGGAACCAGCTGAAGACACGGGAAATCTCTCTCTGCAGATTTGGCGCCAATGCCGAGTGCACGCATGATCTCCAATTCCTCTTCTAGAGTGACCCCGCCCCCCTTCTGGAGTGACCACGCCCCCATCCCAGATATAGTTTCACATTGTCGCAGTAGGCGGGACTTATGAAGTCGGGGAACAAAGGGAAACTGAATCAGAGTGGCACACGGGAGACTTTTATGGCCAATGTAATAGATTCACGTGGCAGCGTCCTCCGAGCAGAACCTGGAGGACTCAATATGAGGTCAGAGCAGCGCGACCTCTCACCTCCATCTCTCAGGGCCTGGTACAATGGTGGGCCTGACTGAGACCTCAGGACCCCTCCATGAGCTTGTGCTGTTCCCACATTAGGACAATCTTCACACCTCTGTAATAGTCTCAGGTTTAGTCCCTTTATGATCCTCAGACCTCCGACATTCCCACCTTACATGGCTCTATGATCCTCAGACCTCCGACATTCCCACCTTACATGGCTCTATGATCCTCAGACCTCCGACATTCCCACCTTACATGGCTCTATGATCCTCAGACCTCCGACATTCCCACCTTACATGGCTCACCACGTTGGGTCCTCAGAGACCTCAGTGATAGTCCCACGTTGGGTCCTTGTCTGGTCTTCGTATAAGATGTCTCTTCTGGCTGCTGCTCTTTCGCTGAGTTTGTTGTTTCTCTTCCTAGTGTGATATTTGCTCTTCACCATGCCGGCTCTCTTGGAAAGACCCAAGCTGACTAACACCATGGCCCGAGCCCTCCACCGCCATGTCATGATGGAGCGGGAACGCAAGCGACAAGGTGAGCCTCCCTATTGGTGGGGGAGGGGGGAGGAGACTCCAGGTGAGCTCCATCTCATCTTCTGTCTTCCACAGAGGAGGAGGAGGTGGATAAGATGATGGAGCAGAAGATGCGAGATGAACAAGAGAGGAGGAGGAAGAAGGAAATGGAGGAGAGGATGTCCCTGGAAGAGACCCGGGAACAGGTACAAGAAAAGATTGTTCTATTGTCCTACACAAAGGACCGCCTGACCCGTGGCGGGCTCACCAATAACGATGGTGGTATCTAACCAGACCTTCCACGGCTCCCACACTGGTACTTCTTATAAAGGACGGCCAAACCCAGTTCCAGAAAGAGGTTTAGCATGAAGGGAGGTGATTTGGTGCTGGAGGCGTGTCTGAGAAGTGGTCCTGGAGGCGTGTCTGAGAAGTGGTCCTGGAGGCGTGGCTGAGAAGTGGTCCTGGGGGCGTGGTTGTGAAGTGGTCCTGGGGGCGTGGTTGTGAAGTGGTCCTGGGGGCATGGCTGAGAAGTGGTCCTGAAGGTGTGGCTGAGAAGTGGTCCTGAAGGTGTGGCTGAGAAGTGGTCCTGGAGGCGTGGCTGAGAAGTGGTCCTGGGGGCGTGGCTGAGAAGTGGTCCTGGGGGCGTGGCTGAGAAGTGGTCCTGGGGGCGTGGCTGTGAAGTGGCCCTGGAGGCGTGGCTGTGAAGTGGTCCTGGAGGCGTGGCTGAGAAGTGGTCCTGGTGGCGTGGCTGTGAAGTGGTCCTGGGGGCGTGGCTGAGAAGTGGTCCTGGGGGCGTGGCTGTGAAGTGGTCCTGGAGGCGTGGCTGTGAAGTGGTCCTGGGGGCATGGCGGAGGCGTGCCTGAGAAGTGGTCTTGGTGGCGTGGCTGTGAAGTGGTCCTGGGGCGTGGCTGTGAAGTGGTCCTGGGGCGTGGCTGTGAAGTGGTCCTGGGGGCGTGGCTGAGAAGTGGTCCTGGGGGCGTGGCTGAGACTTGGTCCTGTGGGAGTGGCTGAGGCGTGGTCCTGGAGGCGTGGCTGAGACTTGGTCCTGTGGGAGTGGCTGAGACTTGGTCCTGTGGGAGTGGCTGAGGCGTGGTCCTGGAGGCGTGGCTGAGACTTGGTCCTGTGGGAGTGGCTGCACCTCCCTCACATCCTCTCCGCTCTCTCTAGATTATGAAGCTCCAGGAGAAGCTGAACAAGTTGCAGGAGGAAAAACATCAACTTTTCCTGCAGCTGAAGAAAGTTCTCCATGAAGAGGAAAAGAGGAGAAGGAAGGAGCAAAGGTGAGGCTGGACGGGGCCACATGTGGTAGATGAGGCTGGACGGGGCCACATGTGGTAGATGAGGCTGGTTGGGGGCCACATTTGGTAGATGAGGCTGGTTGGGGGCCCACATTTGGTGGATGAGGCTGGTTGGGGGCCCACATTTGGTAGATAAGGCTGGTTGAGGGCCCACATTTGGTAGATGAGGCTGGTTGGGGGCCCACATTTGGTAGATGAGGCTGGTTGAGGGCCCACATTTGGTAGATGAGGCTGGTTGGGGGCCACATTTGGTGGATGAGGCTGGTTGGGGGCCCACATTTGGTAGATGAGGCTGGTTGAGGGCCCACATTTGGTAGATGAGGCTGGTTGGGGGCCACATTTGGTGGATGAGGCTGGTTGGGGGCCCACATTTGGTAGATGAGGCTGGTTGGGGGCCCACATTTGGT
>NW_017309945.1:24833-25732 GCF_000935625.1 Nanorana parkeri
AGGCTGGTTGAGGGCCCACATTTGGTAGATTAGGCTGGTTGAGGGCCCACATTTGGTAGATGAGGCTGGTTGGGGGCCCACATTTGGTGGATGAGGCTGGTTGGGGGCCCACATTTGGTAGATAAGGCTGGTTGAGGGCCCACATTTGGTAGATGAGGCTGGACGGGGCCCACGTATGGTAGATGGGGCTGCTTGGGGGCCACATTTAGAAGCCTTGTTCTGTAATGTCTCTTTTCCTCTGGCAGTGACCTCACCACTCTGACGTCCGCAGCCTACCAGCAGGGCATGGTCATGCACGCAGGGGCCCACATCCTTAACATGCAGGGTAAGACGGCTACTGAACCTCCTGTCACATGACCTGCGATATGACGGTGCGTCCTGGGACTTTGGGCCACTAGTGTTCTTCGGGGGCCCTTAGTGATAGTACCAGATGTCTTCCTGGTCAGTGACTCCCCCTGCAGGAGGCCGGCCTCGTCCACACCTCTGCAGCTCAGAGCAATGTGATCCCCAAATGTCCCCGTGCCTCCCCCATGTATGATGACGTGTCCCGTGTCCCCCCCATGTATGATGACGTGTCCCCATGCCTCCCCCATGTATGATGACGTGTCTCCATGCCTCCCCCATGTATGATGACGTGTCTCCATGCCTCCCCCATGTATGATGACGTGTCTCCATGCCTCCCCCATGTATGATGACGTGTCCCCATGCCTCCCCCATGTATGATGACGTGTCTCCATGCCTCCCCCATGTATGATGACGTGTCCCCGTGCCTCCCCATGTATGATGACGTGTCCCCGTGCCTCCCCCATGTATGATGACGTGTCCCCGTGCCTCCCCCATGTATGATGACGTGTCCCCGTGCCTCCCCCATGTATGATGACGTGTCCCCGTGCCTCCCC
>NW_017309945.1:26420-28314 GCF_000935625.1 Nanorana parkeri
CACTAGGTCAGGACTACTTCTAGGTGTCACTAGGTCAGGACTTCTTCTAGGTGTCACTAGGTCAGGACTACTTCTAGGTGTCACTAGCTCAGGACTACTTCTAGGTGTCACTAGGTCACGACTACTTCTAGGTGGCACTAGGTCAGGACTTCTTCTAGGTGTCACTAGGTCAGGACTTCTTCTAGGTGTCACTAGGTCAGGACTACTTCTAGGTGGCACTAGGTCAGGACTACTTCTAGGTGACACTAGCTCAGGACTACTTCTAGGTGACGCTAGGTCACGACTACTTCTAGGTGGCACTAGGTCAGGACTTCTTCTAGGTGTCACTAGGTCAGGACTTCTTCTAGGTGTCACTAGGTCAGGACTACTTCTAGGTGGCACTAGGTCAGGACTACTTCTAGGTGACACTAGCTCAGGACTACTTCTAGGTGACGCTAGGTCACGACTACTTCTAGGTGGCACTAGGTCAGGACTTCTTCTAGGTGTCACTAGGTCAGGACTTCTTCTAGGTGTCACTAGGTCAGGACTACTTCTAGGTGGCACTAGGTCAGGACTACTTCTAGGTGACGCCAGGTCAGGACTACTTCTAGGTGTCACTAGGTCAGGACTACTTCCAGGTGGCACTAGGTCAGGACTACTTCTAGATGGCACTAGGTCAGGACTACTTCTAGGTGACGCCAGGTCAGGACTACTTCTAGGTGGCACTAGGTCAGGACTACTTCTAGGTGGCACTAGGTCAGGACTACTTCTAGGTGACGCTAGGTCAGGACTACTTCTAGGTCAGGACTACTTCTAGGTGACACTAGGTCAGGACTACTTCTAGGTGACACTAGGTCAGTCTAGGTCTCATCCGTCCCTGTTGCTGTAGTGGTCACACTGAGGAGGAATGTCTCTGGCGGGGTAGTAGCGGAGTACACGGGTCCTGTATTTATGTCGTCTTGTCTCGTTCCAGGGAGCCCCGGAGGTCATTCCAGGCACGGCTCTCTCATGGCCGATCGCTCCAAGCAGATGTTTGGACCGCCCGTTATAACCGTCAGTATCATTTGCCGTTTCTTAGTCTTGACTTCCTGTCTCAAGATTCCATCTCACCGATGTCACTTCCTCCCAGGGCCGCCATTACCAGACACAGCCGTCCTTCAGTCCAACCGCGGCAGAACATGGCCAGTACCAGACCAGCCAGTCGGGTCACAGCCCCTATACTGTCAGCCAATCGCAACACAGCTTTGGTGCAGCCCAGGCCGGACAGGTCACCTATACTACCAGTCAGCCAATCAGAGGTCAGAATGGCTTCCAGCTCACATCTAAGACTTCCTGTATTCCAGTGTTTCCTCTCATTGCTGTTGTGTTTCCTGCAGGTCCCTCCGCCTTCCCCACCATGCAGTACTTGTCCCACCAGCAGCCGGGATACACAGTCCACGGTCATTACACCGGAGCTCACGCAGGTTGGTACTTCTCCCCCCGTCCTCCCTCGTCTCACCGCGACCTCTCCATTCATACCGAGGCTGCTGGAGGCCACCAGTATTACCGCTGACTTCCATGGCATTGTCCATCCTCCTCACCATTGTCCATCCCCCTCACCATTGTCCATCCCCCTCACCATTGTCCATCCTCCTCACCATTGCCCATCCCCCTCACCATTGCCCGTCCCCCTCACCATTGCCCGTCCCCCTCACCATTGCCCGTCCCCCTCACCATTGTCCATCTTCCTCACCATTGTCCATCCCCCTCACCATTGTCCATCCCCCTCACCATTGTCCATCCTCCTCACCATTGCCCATCCCCCTCACCATTGCCCGTCCCCCTCACCATTGCCCGTCCCCCTCACCATTGTCCATCTTCCTCACCATTGTCCATCCCCCTCACCATTGTCCATCCCCCTCACCATTGTCCATCC
>NW_017309945.1:30749-34223 GCF_000935625.1 Nanorana parkeri
AGGTGGCACTAGGTCAGGACTACTTCTAGATGGCACTAGGTCAGGACTACTTCTAGGTGACGCCAGGTCAGGACTACTTCTAGGTGGCACTAGGTCAGGACTACTTCTAGGTGGCACTAGGTCAGGACTACTTCTAGGTGACACTAGGTCAGGACTACTTCTAGGTGACGCCAGGTCAGGACTACTTCTAGGTGGCACTAGGTCAGGACTACTTCTAGGTGGCACTAGGTCAGGACTACTTCTAGGTGGCACTAGGTCAGGACTACTTCTAGGTGACGCTAGGTCAGGACTACTTCTAGGTGACGCTATTTAAGGGCTACTTCTAGGTGACGCTAGGTCAGGACTACTTCTAGGTGGCACTAGGTCAGGACTACTTCTAGGTGACGCTAGGTCAGGACTACTTCTAGGTCAGGACTACTTCTAGGTGACACTAGGTCAGGACTACTTCTAGGTGACACTAGGTCAGTCTAGGTCTCATCCGTCCCTGTTGCTGTAGTGGTCACACTGAGGAGGAATGTCTCTGGCGGGGTAGTAGCGGAGTACACGGGTCCTGTATTTATGTCGTCTTGTCTCGTTCCAGGGAGCCCCGGAGGTCATTCCAGGCACGGCTCTCTCATGGCCGATCGCTCCAAGCAGATGTTTGGACCGCCCGTTATAACCGTCAGTATCATTTGCCGTTTCTTAGTCTTGACTTCCTGTCTCAAGATTTCATCTCACCGATGTCACTTCCTCCCAGGGCCGCCATTACCAGACACAGCCGTCCTTCAGTCCAACCGCGGCAGAACATGGCCAGTACCAGACCAGCCAGTCGGGTCACAGCCCCTATACTGTCAGCCAATCGCAACACAGCTTTGGTGCAGCCCAGGCCGGACAGGTCACCTATACTACCAGTCAGCCAATCAGAGGTCAGAATGGCTTCCAGCTCACATCTAAGACTTCCTGTATTCCAGTGTTTCCTCTCATTGCTGTTGTGTTTCCTGCAGGTCCCTCCGCCTTCCCCACCATGCAGTACTTGTCCCACCAGCAGCCGGGATACACAGTCCACGGTCATTACACCGGAGCTCACGCAGGTTGGTACTTCTCCCCCCGTCCTCCCTCGTCTCACCGCGACCTCTCCATTCATACCGAGGCTGCTGGAGGCCACCAGTATTACCGCTGACTTCCATGGCATTGTCCATCCTCCTCACCATTGTCCATCCCCCTCACCATTGTCCATCCCCCTCACCATTGTCCATCCTCTTCCTCACCATTGTCCATCCTCTTCCTCACCATTGTCCATCCTCTTCCTCACCATTGTCCATCCTCTTCCTCACCATTGTCCATCCTCTTCCTCACCATTGTCCATCCTCTTCCTCACCATTGTCCATCCTCTTCCTCACCATTGTCCATCCTCTTCCTCACCATTGTCCATCCTCTTCCTCACCATTGTCCATCCTCTTCCTCACCATTGTCCATCCTCTTCCTCACCATTGTCCATCCTCTTCCTCACCATTGTCCATCCTCTTCCTCACCATTGTCCATCCTCTTCCTCACCATTGTCCATCCTCTTCCTCACCATTGTCCATCCTCTTCCTCACCATTGTCCATCCTCTTCCTCACCATTGTCCATCCTCTTCCTCACCATTGTCCATCCTCTTCCTCACCATTGTCCATCCTCTTCCTCACCATTGTCCATCCTCTTCCTCACCATTGTCCATCCTCTTCCTCACCATTGTCCATCCTCTTCCTCACCATTGTCCATCCTCTTCCTCACCATTGTCCATCCTCTTCCTCACCATTGTCCATCCTCTTCCTCACCATTGTCCATCCTCTTCCTCACCATTGTCCATCCTCTTCCTCACCATTGTCCATCCTCTTCCTCACCATTGTCCATCCTCTTCCTCACCATTGTCCATCCTCTTCCTCACCATTGTCCATCCTCTTCCTCACCATTGTCCATCCTCTTCCTCACCATTGTCCATCCTCTTCCTCACCATTGTCCATCCTCTTCCTCACCATTGTCCATCCTCTTCCTCACCATTGTCCATCCTCTTCCTCACCATTGTCCATCCTCTTCCTCACCATTGTCCATCCTCTTCCTCACCATTGTCCATCCTCTTCCTCACCATTGTCCATCCTCTTCCTCACCATTGTCCATCCTCTTCCTCACCATTGTCCATCCTCTTCCTCACCATTGTCCATCCTCTTCCTCACCATTGTCCATCCTCTTCCTCACCATTGTCCATCCTCTTCCTCACCATTGTCCATCCTCTTCCTCACCATTGTCCATCCTCTTCCTCACCATTGTCCATCCTCTTCCTCACCATTGTCCATCCTCTTCCTCACCATTGTCCATCCTCTTCCTCACCATTGTCCATCCTCTTCCTCACCATTGTCCATCCTCTTCCTCACCATTGTCCATCCTCTTCCTCACCATTGTCCATCCTCTTCCTCACCATTGTCCATCCTCTTCCTCACCATTGTCCATCCTCTTCCTCACCATTGTCCATCCTCTTCCTCACCATTGTCCATCCTCTTCCTCACCATTGTCCATCCTCTTCCTCACCATTGTCCATCCTCTTCCTCACCATTGTCCATCCTCTTCCTCACCATTGTCCATCCTCCTCCTCGCCATTGTCCATCCTCCTCCTCGCCATTGTCCGTCCTCTTCACCATTGTCCGTCCTCTTCACCATTGTCCATCCTCCTCACCATTGTCCATCTTCCTCACCATTGTCCATCCTCCTCCTCACCATTGTCCGTCCACTTCCTCACCATTGTCCATCCTCCTCTTCACCATTGTTTCCATCCTCTTCCTCACCATTGTCCATCCTCTTCCTCACCATTGTCCATCCTCTTCCTCACCATTGTCCATCCTCTTCCTCACCATTGTCCATCCTCTTCCTCACCATTGTCCATCCTCTTCCTCACCATTGTCCATCCTCTTCTCCACCTTTGTCCATCCTCTTCCTCACCATTGTCCATCCTCTTCCTCACCATTGTCCTACACCCTCTACTTACCCCCTTCCCCTTGACATCATCACCAATGTCCTACTATGGGCGGAGTTGACACGGATACCCTCCCCCTTGACTTCCTGTTTCTTTTGTGTCCTCCTCAGGGTTTATTCCTCCCAGCAGCGGCATTCCTCTCCAGAAGCAGCTTGAACATGCCAACCAGCAGTCCGGCTTCACTGATTCCGTGAGTAGTCCCTTCTTCCCCATGACGTGTAGATACGCTGCGGCCAATAGAATGATTCCAGGGAGATGGGGCATTATGTGGCAGCCATGTTGAGTGAATCCCGGGGATGAAGTTATCATCTACAAATCAGTGAGAGGTGTTAGACGACCACACATACACTACATGGCCAAAAGTATGTACACCCCCCTCCAAATGATGGGGCTCAGGGGTCTCCAAATGATGGGGCTCAGGGGTCTCCAAATGATGGGGCTCAGGGGTCTCCAAATGATGGGGTTCAGGGGTCTCCAAATGATGGGG
>NW_017309945.1:34704-38194 GCF_000935625.1 Nanorana parkeri
CCATTGTCCATCCTCTTCCTCACCATTGTCCATCCTCTTCCTCACCATTGTCCATCCTCTTCCTCACCATTGTCCATCCTCTTCCTCACCATTGTCCATCCTCTTCCTCACCATTGTCCATCCTCTTCCTCACCATTGTCCATCCTCTTCCTCACCATTGTCCATCCTCTTCCTCACCATTGTCCATCCTCTTCCTCACCATTGTCCATCCTCTTCCTCACCATTGTCCATCCTCTTCCTCACCATTGTCCATCCTCTTCCTCACCATTGTCCATCCTCTTCCTCACCATTGTCCATCCTCTTCCTCACCATTGTCCATCCTCTTCCTCACCATTGTCCATCCTCTTCCTCACCATTGTCCATCCTCTTCCTCACCATTGTCTTACCCCCTTCCCCTTGACATCATCACCAATGTCCTACTATGGGCGGAGTTGACACGGATACCCTCCCCCTTGACTTCCTGTTTCTTTTGTGTCCTCCTCAGGGTTTATTCCTCCCAGCAGTGGCATTCCTCTCCAGAAGCAGCTTGAACATGCCAACCAGCAGTCCGGCTTCACTGATTCCGTGAGTAGTCCCTTCTTCCCCATGACGTGTAGATACGCTGCGGCCAATAGAATGATTCCAGGGAGATGGGGCATTATGTGGCAGCCATGTTGAGTGAATCCCGGGGATGAAGTTATCATCTACAAATCAGTGAGAGGTGTTAGACGACCACACATACACTACATGGCCAAAAGTATGTACACCCCCCTCCAAATGATGGGGCTCAGGGGTCTCCAAATGATGGGGCTCAGGGGTCTCCAAATGATGGGGCTCAGGGGTCTCCAAATGATGGGGTTCAGGGGTCTCCAAATGATGGGGATCAGGGGTCTCCAAATGATGGGGCTCAGGGGTCTCCAGTGATGGAGGTCAGGGGTCTCCAGTGATAGGGGTCTGCAGTGATGGAGGTCAGGGGTCTCCAGTGATGGAGGTCAGTGGTCTCCAGTGATGGAGGTCAGTGGTCTCCAGTGATGGAGGTCAGGGGTCTCCAGTGATGGAGGTCAGGGGTCTCCATGTTTAGTCCAGGCACACGGCTCTTATTGGATGGAGGGGACCTCCATCGCCCTTTTCCCCTCCCCATCCTATACATGGGCCATACATTCTCTCCATGGTACCCAATGGAGAATCCGCCTGCGTGCTCAGAGGGTTGGAGCCGCCTGAGGTGAGGGAGCCGAGCTTATTTATGTGATGGGGACAAGCACACCCATGTACACCGCCCTGCAGCACATCGCATCCTTCTGTTATGATTCACACCCATGTACACCGCCCTGCAGCACATCGCATCCTTCTGTTATGATTCACACCCATGTACACCGCCCTGCAGCACATCGCATCCTTCTGTTATGATTCACACCCATGTACACCGCCCTGCAGCACATCGCATCCTTCTGTTATGATGAATGTCCATGCGGGATCACAGTGCCATGGTTCAGTCTTCAGAGACCCGTCAGAGCTTATTAATGAAGGTTTTGTGGATGAGAACCTGACCTAGTTATGATGAATGTCCATGCGGGATCACAGTGCCATGGTTCAGTCTTCAGAGACCCGTCAGAGCTTATTAATGAAGGTTTTGTGGATGAGAACCTGACCTGACTCTTCTTTCCTGCAGTCTACCCTCCGTCCCATGCACCCCCAGGCTCTGCACCCCACCCAGACTCTCCTGACTGCACCTCAGATAGCAGTGCCCATGCAGCCTGCCAAGGTAAGACTCCGCACAGGACCTATCCTCCCCTCCTCACCTGTACTCATCTCTCCTCCTCACCTGTACTCATCTCTCCTCCTCACCTCCACACCTGTACTCATCTCTCCTCCTCATCTCTCCTCCTCACCAGTCCTCTCCTCCTCACCTGTACTCTCCTCCTCACCTGTACTCATCTCTCCTCCTCACCTGTACTCTCCTCCTCACCTGTACTCTCCTCCTCACCTCTCCTGAAGCATGAGGAACCTCACTGCAGAAGAAGCAGACCTGCTCCTGCACATTCTAGATGTAGACCATTGGCAGGGGAACTACCTCTGTTTCCTGAGTCTGGGCCCCGGAGAGTGGTCCCTGTACCTGGAGGTGTTCCGGGCCCCTTGCTGCAGGTGGGAGACATCGGAGGTGGCCCCCCTGGCGTCCAGGAATCCCGGCTTTGCTGTCTCCATGGGATCAGTTTCATCTGATTGAACACTTTTCTTGCCCCTCGACGGTTCCCTCTCAGGAGGACCCGGAACATGAACGTAGTGGGAGGACTTCCTGTCCCCCATCCTCCTCCTCCTCAGGTCCTGACGGAGACCGTACAGTCTAGGAACCTCCCATTGCACCGGGAGGACTTCATTCACTTGCAAGGCTTGGATGTTCCCTCCCAGGAAGTACTGCACGGGCCTGGCCCGATCTCTGCCTCAGCGGTTCTCTTGTAGAGACTACCTGCTGCTCCGTAGTGAAGACTTTCACGCATGTTGTCCCCCACATTGTCCCCCCCGTAGGGATTTTAGTGACACCGTAGGACCTTAACCTTGTATTGTTGGCTCTTTAAAAGCCACCTCCTGACCCGAACAGAGACGCACGCCATGCACGGTGGCCTTCCTGATCCCCGTCACTTCCGTGAGATGGGTTTCCAAGTGGGCGGCCACGTCCTACAAGGAACCCTTCGTAAGGACGAGGTGGTTCTGAGGCCTGGGGCCTTCTTCCTCCCGGAGGTGGCCTCTCCTTTTATCATCCTTATGTCCTGTTCCCCAAAAGGAGATTTCCCTTCACTGCCATGACAGAGCAATGCGAGCTTACTCCTCGGCTGCCTCCTTCTCATCATCCCTGAGGGTCCTCTTGTGGGGCAGCGTTGGGCTCTCGCTGCTGAGGGTATTGATAGGAACGTCTCCCAGGCCTATGAGCTTCCGGGGGTGAGACTCTCCTTCCTCGGCACCTCAGAATCCAATCTGTAAGGCCCCCACCTGGGGTCCTCTTCTCCCAGGTGGATGTTCAGGCCTCAGCAGATGCCAGCTTGTCCATGAAGGTCTTCTGGTGGCCCTTTGATTGATGGGTTCATCCTTTGTTCTTGGGCCGGTGTGGGCCATGGGTTTGCTGCTTTACCTGCCCCTCTGTTGGACATCCCAGTGGTTGCAGATTGAACTCCCTGTGTCCTGTGATGTACAACCATGAAATCGGGATTCATGTCTTACCTGTAAATCCCATTTCTTGGAGTTCATCACATGACCCAGGCCCCTCCTCTCTATATTCAGCCATCCGCTCTGTACTGCCTGCTACAAAACTGAGGCATGCTGGGAGAGTGAGGGGTATGCCGGGCTGTCCCTACAGCTATGAATGATTTGTCAGCGTCCAATGAAGGTAGCTGCGTAACCCAGCGGGGAAAGATTTCACTCTGTGTCCTGTCATGTCCTCCAAGACACACGAGGTTTACATGTAATACATCCCGATTTCTCCTCCTCGTCTCTCCCCTCCCTCCATCTCTCCCCTCCC
>NW_017309946.1:0-5925 GCF_000935625.1 Nanorana parkeri
GTACAGAGGAGCTTACACTCTAATGTCCCCTCCCCCCCACTAGACATCACTAGAGAGCGGCGACATCACTAGAGACCGGTGACATCACTAGAGAGCGGCGACATCACTAGAGACCGGCGACATCACTAGAGACCGGCGACATCACTAGAGAGCGGTCACAGCCCACACTCAAGTTATCTCTGCCCCTCCCCACCGCCCGGACTGACTGGATCCTGAACTCCACATTCACCTTCTTCACAACGTTTCCTACCTGGAACTTTCCTAGTTTTGAGATGTGAAAGGAAACAATTGCTTCCTGTGTGTAGAAGAGGAGATTTCCCTTCACTTCCTGTGCCTGAGACACAACAGGAAGTGAGATGAAACCCTTCTTGTCCCCTGTTCTGATGGATTTCTCATCACTTCCTGTCTTGGTGACACAGAGGAGGTGGGTCCCCCCAGCGGTGTCACAGACAGGGGTCCAATCCCTCCGACAGGAAGATGTGAGGTCTTTGTACGGCAGCCCTGAGGTGAGATTGTGTTCCAGGGAAGACGGATCGGAGCTCTGTGTGCACACAGGAAATTATAAGTGGAGGGCCCGCCCACGTGCCTTTGGCCCCGCCCACGCGGTGCATTGTATGTGCGGTTCAAACACTGCAGGAATTAAGAGGGCGGAGCTTCGCAGCGGATCTGAAAACAGGTCAAAGTTCAGGAATCCAAATTCCCCGAGTTTCAAGAAAAATGTGTGTCAAGTATCCGGGGGGGGACAGGACACGTCACATCATTCACCTAACCCTAAGGGCCCTTCAGGGGCCCCTGTGTCACCAACATTTTGAAGGGGATCTCTGCACTCATGGTAGAGTCACATGCCATCATAGTGGTGGAACCCGGCCATACGTACCCGTGTCCTTCATGTCTGTGGACATCCCAGGGAACAGTGGGTCATGTGACATGTGTCTGGGGGGCATGGGTCATGTGACATATACCTGGTGGTAACCTAGGGGACCATAGGTCATTTGACATGCGTCTGTGGGTGGGTTGTAGGTCATGTGACCGGTGTCTGGGGGGACTTTGGGTCATGTGACATGGTGGTAACCTAGGGGATCATGAGCCATGTGACATGTGTCTGGGGGGCATGGGTCATGTGACATATACCTGGTGGTAACCTAGGGGACCATAGGTCATTTGACATGCGTCTGTGGGTGGGTTGTAGGTCATGTGACCGGTGTCTGGGGGGACTTTGGGTCATGTGACATGGTGGTAACCTAGGGGATCATGAGCCATGTGACATGTGTCTGGGGGGCATGGGTCATGTGACATATACCTGGTGGTAACCTAGGGGACCATAGGTCATTTGACATGCGTCTGTGGGTGGGTTGTAGGTCATGTGACCGGTGTCTGGGGGGACTTTGGGTCATGTGACATGGTGGTAACCTAGGGGATCATGAGCCATGTGACATGTGTCTGGGGGGCATGGGTCATGTGACATATACCTGGTGGTAACCTAGGGGACCATAGGTCATTTGACATGCGTCTGTGGGTGGGTTGTAGGTCATGTGACCGGTGTCTGGGGGGACTTTGGGTCATGTGACATGGTGGTAACCTAGGGGATCATGAGCCATGTGACATGTGTCTGGGGGGCATGGGTCATGTGACATATACCTGGTGGTAACCTAGGGGACCATAGGTCATTTGACATGCGTCTGTGGGTGGGTTGTAGGTCATGTGACCGGTGTCTGGGGGGACTTTGGGTCATGTGACATGGTGGTAACCTAGGGGATCATGAGCCATGTGACATGTGTCTGGGGGGCATGGGTCATGTGACATATACCTGGTGGTAACCTAGGGGACCATAGGTCATTTGACATGCGTCTGTGGGTGGGTTGTAGGTCATGTGACCGGTGTCTGGGGGGACTTTGGGTCATGTGACATGGTGGTAACCTAGGGGATCATGAGCCATGTGACATGTGTCTGGGGGGCATGGGTCATGTGACATATACCTGGTGGTAACCTAGGGGACCATAGGTCATTTGACATGCGTCTGTGGGTGGGTTGTAGGTCATGTGACCGGTGTCTGGGGGGACTTTGGGTCATGTGACATGGTGGTAACCTAGGGGATCATGAGCCATGTGACATGTGTCTGGGGGGCATGGGTCATGTGACATATACCTGGTGGTAACCTAGGGGACCATAGGTCATTTGACATGCGTCTGTGGGTGGGTTGTAGGTCATGTGACCGGTGTCTGGGGGGACTTTGGGTCATGTGACATGGTGGTAACCTAGGGGATCATGAGCCATGTGACATGTGTCTGGGGGGCATGGGTCATGTGACATATACCTGGTGGTAACCTAGGGGACCATAGGTCATTTGACATGCGTCTGTGGGTGGGTTGTAGGTCATGTGACCGGTGTCTGGGGGGACTTTGGGTCATGTGACATGGTGGTAACCTAGGGGATCATGAGCCATGTGACATGTGTCTGGGGGGCATGGGTCATGTGACATATACCTGGTGGTAACCTAGGGGACCATAGGTCATTTGACATGCGTCTGTGGGTGGGTTGTAGGTCATGTGACCGGTGTCTGGGGGGACTTTGGGTCATGTGACATGGTGGTAACCTAGGGGATCATGAGCCATGTGACATGTGTCTGGGGGGCATGGGTCATGTGACATATACCTGGTGGTAACCTAGGGGACCATAGGTCATTTGACATGCGTCTGTGGGTGGGTTGTAGGTCATGTGACCGGTGTCTGGGGGGACTTTGGGTCATGTGACATGGTGGTAACCTAGGGGATCATGAGCCATGTGACATGTGTCTGGGGGGCATGGGTCATGTGACATATACCTGGTGGTAACCTAGGGGACCATAGGTCATTTGACATGCGTCTGTGGGTGGGTTGTAGGTCATGTGACCGGTGTCTGGGGGGACTTTGGGTCATGTGACATGGTGGTAACCTAGGGGATCATGAGCCATGTGACATGTGTCTGGGGGGCATGGGTCATGTGACATATACCTGGTGGTAACCTAGGGGACCATAGGTCATTTGACATGCGTCTGTGGGTGGGTTGTAGGTCATGTGACCGGTGTCTGGGGGGACTTTGGGTCATGTGACATGGTGGTAACCTAGGGGATCATGAGCCATGTGACATGTGTCTGGGGGGCATGGGTCATGTGACATATACCTGGTGGTAACCTAGGGGACCATAGGTCATTTGACATGCGTCTGTGGGTGGGTTGTAGGTCATGTGACCGGTGTCTGGGGGGACTTTGGGTCATGTGACATGGTGGTAACCTAGGGGATCATGAGCCATGTGACATGTGTCTGGGGGGCATGGGTCATGTGACATATACCTGGTGGTAACCTAGGGGACCATAGGTCATTTGACATGCGTCTGTGGGTGGGTTGTAGGTCATGTGACCGGTGTCTGGGGGGACTTTGGGTCATGTGACATGGTGGTAACCTAGGGGATCATGAGCCATGTGACATGTGTCTGGGGGGCATGGGTCATGTGACATATACCTGGTGGTAACCTAGGGGACCATAGGTCATTTGACATGCGTCTGTGGGTGGGTTGTAGGTCATGTGACCGGTGTCTGGGGGGACTTTGGGTCATGTGACATGGTGGTAACCTAGGGGATCATGAGCCATGTGACATGTGTCTGGGGGGCATGGGTCATGTGACATATACCTGGTGGTAACCTAGGGGACCATAGGTCATTTGACATGCGTCTGTGGGTGGGTTGTAGGTCATGTGACCGGTGTCTGGGGGGACTTTGGGTCATGTGACATGGTGGTAACCTAGGGGATCATGAGCCATGTGACATGTGTCTGGGGGGCATGGGTCATGTGACATATACCTGGTGGTAACCTAGGGGACCATAGGTCATTTGACATGCGTCTGTGGGTGGGTTGTAGGTCATGTGACCGGTGTCTGGGGGGACTTTGGGTCATGTGACATGGTGGTAACCTAGGGGATCATGAGCCATGTGACATGTGTCTGGGGGGCATGGGTCATGTGACATATACCTGGTGGTAACCTAGGGGACCATAGGTCATTTGACATGCGTCTGTGGGTGGGTTGTAGGTCATGTGACCGGTGTCTGGGGGGACTTTGGGTCATGTGACATGGTGGTAACCTAGGGGATCATGAGCCATGTGACATGTGTCTGGGGGGCATGGGTCATGTGACATATACCTGGTGGTAACCTAGGGGACCATAGGTCATTTGACATGCGTCTGTGGGTGGGTTGTAGGTCATGTGACCGATAGATTTATACATCACCCCTATACCACAGGGGTCCCATCCCCCCCATTCACCCCATATAGATCTATACATCACCCCTATACCACAGGGGCCCCATCCCCCTCCTATACACAGCTTATAAATCTATCCATTACCCATATACCACAGAAATATAGATCTATACATCACCCCTATACCACAGAGGTCCCATCCCCCATACACCCCATATAGATCTATACATCACTCCTATACCACAGGGGTCCATCCCCCTCCTATACACCCCATATAGATCTATACATCTCCCCAATACCACAGGGGTCTCATCCCCCTCCTATATACCCCATATAGATGTATACATCATCCCAATACCACAGGGGTCTCACCCCTCCTATACACCCCATATAGATCTATACACCACCCCTATACCACAGAGGTCCCATCCCCCTCCCATATAGATCTATACATCACCCCTATACCACAGGGGTCCCATCCCCCTCCTATACACCCCATATAGATCTATACATCACCCCTATACCACAGGGGTCCCATCCCCCTCCTATACACCCCATATAGATCTATACATCACCCCTATACCACAGAGGTCACATCCCCCTCCCATATAGATCTATACATCACCCCCTATACCACAGGGGTCCCATCCCCCTCCCATACACCCCATATAGATCTATACATCACCCCTCTACCACAGGGGTCCCATCCCCCTCCTATACACCCCATATAGATATATACGTCACCCCTATACCACAGAGGTCCCATCCCCATTCACCCCATATAGATCTATACATCACCCCAATACCACAGGGGTCCCATCCCCCTCCTATACACCCCATATAGATGTATACATCACCCCTATACCACAGGGGTACCACCCCCCTCCTATACACCCCATATAGATCTATACATCACCCCTATACCACAGGGGTCCCATCCCCTATCCTATATACCCCATATAGATCTATACATCATCCCATTACCACAGGGGTCCCATCCCCCTCCTATACACCCCATATAGATCTATACATCACCCCTATACCACAGGGGTCCCACCCCCTCCTAAACACCCCATATATATCTATACCACAGGGGTCCCATCCCCCTCCTATATACCCCATATAGATGTATACATCATCCCAATACCACAGGGGTCTCACCCCCCTCCTATACACCCCATATAAATCTATACATCACCCCTATACCACAGAGGTCCCATCCCCTCCTATACACCCCATATAGATCTATACACCACTCCTATACCACAGGGGTCCATCCCCCTCCTATATACCCCATATAAATCTATACATCACCCCTATACCACAGAGGTCCCACCCCCTCCCATATAGATCTATAAATCACCCCTATACCACAGGGGTCCCATCCCCCTCCTATAAACCCCATATAGATCTATACATCACCCCTATAACACAGAAGTCCCACCCCCTCCTATACACCCCATATAGATCTATACATCACCCCTATACCACAGGGGTCCCATCCCCCTCCTATATACCCCATATAGATGTATACATCATGCCAATACCACAGTGGTCTAACCCCCCCTCCTATACACCCCATATAGATCTATACATCACCCCTATACCACAGAGATCCCATCCCCCTCCCATATAGATCTATACATCACCCATATACCACAGGGGTCCCATCCCCCTCCTATACACCCCATAT
>NW_017309946.1:12326-14331 GCF_000935625.1 Nanorana parkeri
TATACCCCATATAGATGTATACATCACCCCTATACCACAGAAGTCCCATTCACCCCATATAGATCTATACATCACCCCTATACCACAGGGGTCCCATCCCCCTCTTATACACCCCATATAGATCTATACATCACCCCTATACCACAGAGGTCCCATCCCCCATACACCCCATATAGATCTATACATCACCCCAATACCACAGGGGTCTCATCCCCCTCCTTTATACCCCATATAGATGTATACATCACCCCTATACCACAGGGGTCCCATACACACCATATAGATCTATACATCACCCCTATACCACAGGGGTCCCATCCCCCTCATATACACCCCATATAGATCTATACATCACCCCTATACCACAGGGGTCCCATCCCCCTCCTATACACCCCATATAGATCTATACATCACCCCTATACCACAGGGGTCCCATCCCCCTCCCATAACACCATATAGATCTATACATCACCCCTCTACCACAGGGGTCCCATTCCCCTCCCATAACACCATATAGATCTATACATCACCCCTATACCACAGAGGTCCAATCCCCCTCCTATACACCCCATATAGATCTATACATCACCCCTATACCACAGGGGTCCCATCCCCCTCCTATACACCCCATATAGCTTTATACATCACCCCTATACCACATGGGTCCCATCCCCCTCCTATACACCCCATATAGATCTATACATCACCCCTATACCACAGGGGTCCCAACCCCCTCCTATAACCCCCAAACAGAATACCACAGAGGTCCCACCCCCCTCCCATACACCCCATATAGAGCTATACATTACCCCTATACCACAGAGTTCCCATCCCCCTCCTATACACCCCATATAGATCTATACATCACCCCAATACCACAGGGGTCCCATCCCCTCCTATACACCCCATATAGATCTATACATCACCCCTATACCACAGGGGTCCCATCCCCCTCCCATACACCCCATATAGATCTATACATCACCCCTCTACCACAGGGGTCCCATCCCCCTCCCATACACCCCATATAGATCTATACATCAAAGGGGTCATCCCCAATACTGATTGGGAGAAGGGGGGTCACCCCAAATATTGATGGGATTTCTCTTCATTTATTCGTACTGCACGGTGCTGTGGGTCACATGAGGGTCTCCTCTGGGATTTGGGCCCATTGTCCGGTTTTCGATTCTTCCGGAAAAGTTCTCTCTCCGGATCTCAGCCGGAATGAAGTTTAAAGTGACAGGCACACCATTATTCTGATGATTAGTGTGGCCGATTAAAGTCATTATCGGGGGGTTGATGGTCCTCCTCATTATCGGGGGTTGATGGGCTCTCGGAGCGGAGACATTATCACATTATGATGATTATCGGCGGCTCATTTCACTCTCATCTCAATAATTCCGTCAGACGGAGAATTAGTCACCATGAAAACACCCGAATTGAGAGAAGAGGGAGGACGGAGCGGACCGGGTGCAGGGGGCGGGGCCACCTCACGCAGCATCTACAAGAAAGTTGGAGTTTATATTGATTTTGTTTCCACAGAATACAATGTGCCCCCTACAGCCAGCAGGGAACTACAAGTCCCAGCATGCCCGGAGCGGGAAGAACTTCCTGTTCTGGTTTATTATTAAAGGAGAACTCCACAAAGCGGCTTGTACGGTGAAATAGAGTCAGGCACACAGGGACGGAGCCGGGTGCTGGGGGACAGAGCCGGGTGCTGGGGGACGGAGCTGGGTGCTGGGGGACAGAGACGGATGATTCGCAGTCCATTAGCCGGCCCGTCTGATGCGTCGCGCACCCCAAGACGCACTAAAGTATCCGCCGCGCAGACGGACAAATGCTTTTAAAATCATTAATGAGGATCTTGGAGAGAAGACGAAGGCGAGAAGAGGGGGAGGGGGGACGCGGAGCAGCGCCAACTCTGCCTACTAATGGGCCAATATTAATGTCAACGGAGCTGCCAATCAATTCAATTATCTGCAGACTTCCGCACCCCCCCCCCCCC
>NW_017309946.1:14380-18293 GCF_000935625.1 Nanorana parkeri
CCGTTATTGGGGTGCAGACTTCCGCACCCCCCTTCCACAGTCTTTTATTGGGGTGCAGACTTCCACACACACAGCCCCTTCCACAGGAAGGCAGCTGACGATGAGACAGCGCAGGAGGATTGGGCGTCACAGTCTTTATAGCACAGGGGGCACCAAAAGTTCAAATGACACGTCGACGCATGCAGCAATGCGCGCACACATCTATGCGCAAACTGCTGAACATGAACTCTGGCTTCTTGACCAACTTCACTCCAACAGGAAGAGGTTCTGTGCGGGTCATCCATGTCCCTGAAAACGCTCACCTGCCCCTGTGGTGTCCTTTCCTTACTGGTCAACGAGATTCTGCAAAGAAACATTGTATATAAACATTGATCAGAGGGGGAGATAGAGAGATACAAAGTAACATTGTATATAAACATTGATCAGAGGGGGAGATAGAGAGATACAAAGTAACATTGTATATAAACATTGATCAGAGGGGGAGATAGAGAGATACAAAGTAACATTGTATATAAACATTGATCAGAGGGGGAGATAGAGAGATACAAAGTAACATTGTATATAAACATTGATCAGAGGGGGAGATAGAGAGATACAAAGTAACATTGTATATAAACATTGATCAGAGGGGGAGATAGAGAGATACAAAGTAACATTGTATATAAACATTGATCAGAGGGGGAGATAGAGAGATACAAAGTAACATTGTATATAAACATTGATCAGAGGGGGAGATAGAGAGATACAAAGTAACATTGTATATAAACATTGATCAGAGGGGGAGATAGAGAGATACAAAGTAACATTGTATATAAACATTGATCAGAGGGGGAGATAGAGAGATACAAAGTAACATTGTATATAAACATTGATCAGAGGGGGAGATAGAGAGATACAAAGTAACATTGTATATAAACATTGATCAGAGGGGGAGATAGAGAGATACAAAGTAACATTGTATATAAACATTGATCAGAGGGGGAGATAGAGAGATACAAAGTAACATTGTATATAAACATTGATCAGAGGGGGAGATAGAGAGATACAAAGTAACATTGTATATAAACATTGATCAGAGGGGGAGATAGAGAGATACAAAGTAACATTGTATATAAACATTGATCAGAGGGGGAGATAGAGAGATACAAAGTAACATTGTATATAAACATTGATCAGAGGGGGAGATAGAGAGATACAAAGTAACATTGTATATAAACATTGATCAGAGGGGGAGATAGAGAGATACAAAGTAACATTGTATATAAACATTGATCAGAGGGGGAGATAGAGAGATACAAAGTAACATTGTATATAAACATTGATCAGAGGGGGAGATAGAGAGATACAAAGTAACATTGTATATAAACATTGATCAGAGGGGGAGATAGAGAGATACAAAGTAACATTGTATATAAACATTGATCAGAGGGGGAGATAGAGAGATACAAAGTAACATTGTATATAAACATTGATCAGAGGGGGAGATAGAGAGATACAAAGTAACATTGTATATAAACATTGATCAGAGGGGGAGATAGAGAGATACAAAGTAACATTGTATATAAACATTGATCAGAGGGGGAGATAGAGAGATACAAAGTAACATTGTATATAAACATTGATCAGAGGGGGAGATAGAGAGATACAAAGTAACATTGTATATAAACATTGATCAGAGGGGGAGATAGAGAGATACAAAGTAACATTGTATATAAACATTGATCAGAGGGGGAGATAGAGAGATACAAAGTAACATTGTATATAAACATTGATCAGAGGGGGAGATAGAGAGATACAAAGTAACATTGTATATAAACATTGATCAGAGGGGGAGATAGAGAGATACAAAGTAACATTGTATATAAACATTGATCAGAGGGGGAGATAGAGAGATACAAAGTAACATTGTATATAAACATTGATCAGAGGGGGAGATAGAGAGATACAAAGTAACATTGTATATAAACATTGATCAGAGGGGGAGATAGAGAGATACAAAGTAACATTGTATATAAACATTGATCAGAGGGGGAGATAGAGAGATACAAAGTAACATTGTATATAAACATTGATCAGAGGGGGAGATAGAGAGATACAAAGTAACATTGTATATAAACATTGATCAGAGGGGGAGATAGAGAGATACAAAGTAACATTGTATATAAACATTGATCAGAGGGGGAGATAGAGAGATACAAAGTAACATTGTATATAAACATTGATCAGAGGGGGAGATAGAGAGATACAAAGTAACATTGTATATAAACATTGATCAGAGGGGGAGATAGAGAGATACAAAGTAACATTGTATATAAACATTGATCAGAGGGGGAGATAGAGAGATACAAAGTAACATTGTATATAAACATTGATCAGAGGGGGAGATAGAGAGATACAAAGTAACATTGTATATAAACATTGATCAGAGGGGGAGATAGAGAGATACAAAGTAACATTGTATATAAACATTGATCAGAGGGGGAGATAGAGAGATACAAAGTAACATTGTATATAAACATTGATCAGAGGGGGAGATAGAGAGATACAAAGTAACATTGTATATAAACATTGATCAGAGGGGGAGATAGAGAGATACAAAGTAACATTGTATATAAACATTGATCAGAGGGGGAGATAGAGAGATACAAAGTAACATTGTATATAAACATTGATCAGAGGGGGAGATAGAGAGATACAAAGTAACATTGTATATAAACATTGATCAGAGGGGGAGATAGAGAGATACAAAGTAACATTGTATATAAACATTGATCAGAGGGGGAGATAGAGAGATACAAAGTAACATTGTATATAAACATTGATCAGAGGGGGAGATAGAGAGATACAAAGTAACATTGTATATAAACATTGATCAGAGGGGGAGATAGAGAGATACAAAGTAACATTGTATATAAACATTGATCAGAGGGGGAGATAGAGAGATACAAAGTAACATTGTATATAAACATTGATCAGAGGGGGAGATAGAGAGATACAAAGTAACATTGTATATAAACATTGATCAGAGGGGGAGATAGAGAGATACAAAGTAACATTGTATATAAACATTGATCAGAGGGGGAGATAGAGAGATACAAAGTAACATTGTATATAAACATTGATCAGAGGGGGAGATAGAGAGATACAAAGTAACATTGTATATAAACATTGATCAGAGGGGGAGATAGAGAGATACAAAGTAACATTGTATATAAACATTGATCAGAGGGGGAGATAGAGAGATACAAAGTAACATTGTATATAAACATTGATCAGAGGGGGAGATAGAGAGATACAAAGTAACATTGTTTATATACATTGATCAGAGGGAGAAAGAGAGATACAAAGTAACATTATCTTAATTCTGTAAATTATGTTTTTGTGGTATAATGGGTTAGTTTTCCCAAATCTCTGCTAATGTACTAATTTTTCCTTCTTTCCTGTAAGTTATCATTTGTCTTTTTTTTTGTATATTTATTTCTTTTATTATAACAATTGATATTTCAACAATTTTTCTTTTTTTTTGGTTTGTATTTTTTACTATCACATAAATATTTGGAAACGTAAAAGATAAGAAAAGCCTTCATTTTACCTGTAAATAGTTTTAGAATGCTTTGTACTTGAATTATAATCATTTCAGAAAAGGGAAAGTTATAGAATACAATTCAGAGGTTTTATATCTAGTATATAAAGGGCGGTTTTTGTTTTGGTATTTTTATGTTTATGGATTGCATTAAAAATAAAATATTTTGCCCGGACAATACCACCGCAGGAAAGTCTTGTTTGTCCTATAATGATGATCTGGGTGTTACTTGGTTATGTTCAGTAATGAGAACGTTTTTGTTGAATCGATTGGCTTGTAGCAGAAATGTAGACATTGCTCTGGTCCATAAGGAGGGTGTACGGAGGGGGA
>NW_017309946.1:19420-20659 GCF_000935625.1 Nanorana parkeri
GAGGGGGGGGGAATTTTAATTATTACCAAAAATGGAATATTTCAGATGCTGGGAGTGACTTCATCCTTCAGCACGTTAGACACAACCGTTGGAAGGAAATTCGTGATCACGATAGAATAACAGTCGAGGATATAGGACTCTATTCATCATTTAACCCTCCAGGGAAGTCGCTCAAACAACATAAATTCTACATTTCGGTCTCCCGGATGTTGATTTTTGTGATTTGTTTCTAGAATGATCTTTTCATTTTCTTTTTCACTGTTGTGTCACTTTACATATGTTGTGACTGCGGTCTTAAAGCGGCCCCCCTTGTGCTGCGGTCCCCGCGGGTCGGTCTGTGGCCCCGTGCGGTCGCTCAGGGGTTAATCATCCACCTCCTCAGACTCTTCATCCGCGGCACACAAGGCTCTCATTTAGGATGCGGGGCCCGTGCGGGTCAGGGGACCGCCTGTTCATCTGCCAGGGGCTTTTGTGTCCGCCGCTGTTAATTGGTCCTAATCCCCTCCTGAGATGTGTTCTGCCACCCTGACCCGGCACCCCATAGGAACCTTCGCTGGAGGAGGCGGCCCATTCATCGGGCCCTGAAAAGCCGCCCGGACCATTCCAACACTTTTCAGTTCAGGAATTAGCGGAGTGCAGGTCTGGGGTTGATGGGGGGGTCGGGGGAATGGGGGGGCTTCCCCTTTCTACAGAGACCTGGGCGGGGGAATGGGTGGGCTTCCCCATTCTACAGAGACATGGACGGGGGAATGGGGGGGCTTCCCCATTCTACAGAGACCTGTGCGGGGGAATGGGGGGGCTTCCCCATTCTACAGAGACCTGGCCACATTCACTGCCAACAAAGACCCCGGAGTGTACAATGAGAGAGAGGCCTGCCAATCAGAGCCGGGGCGCAGCGCTCTACAAGTGGGAGTGGCCCCAAATATCCCTTGTGGTACCTACAGCAGAGAGATTGTCCTGACATCTGTGCAACCAATGTAATGTGAGGGGTACCCGACACCAACAATGAGAGAGAGGCCTGCCAATCAGAGCCGGGGCGCAGCGCTCTACAAGTGGGAGTGGCCCCAAATATCCCTTGTGGTACCTACAGCAGAGAGATTGTCCTGACATCTGTGCAACCAATGTAATGTGAGGGGTACCCGACACCAACCGAGTGCCAACTATAGGACACCCATAGCTGGGACAAGGCGCTCTGATACCCAAAGATAAGGTGCTACACTATACCCCCCGCCCCACCCC
>NW_017309946.1:23337-26998 GCF_000935625.1 Nanorana parkeri
ATGACCGGTGCAGAAATGACAGCCGACAATGTGACTGAACTTAGCTGTTCATTCCGCCAGCATTGCACTGACTCTTCCTAATAGAAGGTGACAACACTGAACCTCTCATCTCCAATCCAGCAGCAGCGTTGTCCCCTCCCCATGCACATCCCTGCATTGGAACTAAAGCAGCCATAGATTGTCACACCATTGGTGGGAGCCCCTCATAATGGGCACAGGGATGGTGGGAGCTCCTCATAATGGGCACAGCGGGGGTACAGACCCGGGAACTCAGCACAGGGATGGCGGGGGCCCCTCATAATGGGCGCAGCGGGGGTACAGACCCGGGAACTCAGCACAGGGATGGCGGGGGCCCCTCATAATGGGCGCAGCGGGGGTACAGACCCGGGAACTCAGCACAGGGATGGCGGGGGCCCCTCATAATGGGCGCAGCGGGGGTACAGACCCGGGAACTCAGCACAGGGATGGCGGGGGCCCCTCATAATGGGCGCAGCGGGGGTACAGACCCGGGAACTCAGCACAGGGATGGCGGGGGCCCCTCATAATGGGCGCAGCGGGGGTACAGACCCGGGAACTCAGCACAGGGATGGCGGGGGCCCCTCATAATGGGCGCAGCGGGGGTACAGACCCGGGAACTCAGCACAGGGATGGCGGGGGCCCCTCATAATGGGCGCAGCGGGGGTACAGACCCGGGAACTCAGCACAGGGATGGCGGGGGCCCCTCATAATGGGCGCAGCGGGGGTACAGACCCGGGAACTCAGCACAGGGATGGCGGGGGCCCCTCATAATGGGCGCAGCGGGGGTACAGACCCGGGAACTCAGCACAGGGATGGCGGGGGCCCCTCATAATGGGCGCAGCGGGGGTACAGACCCGGGAACTCAGCACAGGGATGGCGGGGGCCCCTCATAATGGGCGCAGCGGGGGTACAGACCCGGGAACTCAGCACAGGGATGGCGGGGGCCCCTCATAATGGGCGCAGCGGGGGTACAGACCCGGGAACTCAGCACAGGGATGGCGGGGGCCCCTCATAATGGGCGCAGCGGGGGTACAGACCCGGGAACTCAGCACAGGGATGGCGGGGGCCCCTCATAATGGGCGCAGCGGGGGTACAGACCCGGGAACTCAGCACAGGGATGGCGGGGGCCCCTCATAATGGGCGCAGCGGGGGTACAGACCCGGGAACTCAGCACAGGGATGGCGGGGGCCCCTCATAATGGGCGCAGCGGGGGTACAGACCCGGGAACTCAGCACAGGGATGGCGGGGGCCCCTCATAATGGGCGCAGCGGGGGTACAGACCCGGGAACTCAGCACAGGGATGGCGGGGGCCCCTCATAATGGGCGCAGCGGGGGTACAGACCCGGGAACTCAGCACAGGGATGGCGGGGGCCCCTCATAATGGGCGCAGCGGGGGTACAGACCCGGGAACTCAGCACAGGGATGGCGGGGGCCCCTCATAATGGGCGCAGCGGGGGTACAGACCCGGGAACTCAGCACAGGGATGGCGGGGGCCCCTCATAATGGGCGCAGCGGGGGTACAGACCCGGGAACTCAGCACAGGGATGGCGGGGGCCCCTCATAATGGGCGCAGCGGGGGTACAGACCCGGGAACTCAGCACAGGGATGGCGGGGGCCCCTCATAATGGGCGCAGCGGGGGTACAGACCCGGGAACTCAGCACAGGGATGGCGGGGGCCCCTCATAATGGGCGCAGCGGGGGTACAGACCCGGGAACTCAGCACAGGGATGGCGGGGGCCCCTCATAATGGGCGCAGCGGGGGTACAGACCCGGGAACTCAGCACAGGGATGGCGGGGGCCCCTCATAATGGGCGCAGCGGGGGTACAGACCCGGGAACTCAGCACAGGGATGGCGGGGGCCCCTCATAATGGGCGCAGCGGGGGTACAGACCCGGGAACTCAGCACAGGGATGGCGGGGGCCCCTCATAATGGGCGCAGCGGGGGTACAGACCCGGGAACTCAGCACAGGGATGGCGGGGGCCCCTCATAATGGGCGCAGCGGGGGTACAGACCCGGGAACTCAGCACAGGGATGGCGGGGGCCCCTCATAATGGGCGCAGCGGGGGTACAGACCCGGGAACTCAGCACAGGGATGGTGGGGGCCCCTGTGATTTTGTAAAGCGGCCCCTTTGTTTGTACCTGGAGCAGACTCGGGGTGCTCTGTGCCCCATGTGTGTCCCATAAATCCTAAATCTGAACTCCGGGCAGATATAACAGACACATATAAATGTAATTAATAATACTTCATTAAATGTATATTTTAGCATGCAAGCAGAACCGGAATATCATTTAGTAGCAGCTTGTACAGAAGAGCTCAGACTGGGGGAGGGAGAAGGAGAAGTGCTGAAGTACTCGTGCGCTAACAAGAAGATGCTAATAGGAGTAGAGATCAGAGTGACAGAAAGATGAGCTCATCAGTCTGCTGCTTCTCCTTTCACTGGCCAGTAACAGGCTGGGGGAGGGACGAGACCTGTCAGTGTTACCAAATTGCAGCAGAGAGAAATGGAGTTTTGTCATTTTCTCTTCAGTTCGTCTTTTCATTTTATGAAGTTGAATAAATCTTTTGTACACCTAGGGACCGCCCCCTCCCCCCTCCCCCCACGCCTGGCACCCACCGTGCGGCAAATGTTCTGACACTTGGCTGGTAAATCTATAACAGAGGAGAAGCGATGACTTCCGAATCTGAACCTCAACTCCACCAGAGCCCGTGGGTGAGCCGGAGGACAAGGCGCCGCAATCTGCATCACATCTGAAAAGGATTCCTCAACGTAAAAACCACATCAAGAGGCAGCAATAGGGCGGCTCTGTCACCCGGCCGCCACCGAATTATTGTATGTGGAACAAAGACCCAAATTCACCGAGATCAACCCAAACACAACACACGGCACCGGGTAACTGCCGATCTAGCGGGAGGCGGATTGCAGAATGTTCTATTCCTGACGTTATTGTGAAAATTGGTAAACTTGTAAATTGCTTCGGATTTAAAGTGACAGAAAACTCCCCCCAAATCCCTCCAAATCCCCGAACTCTGAGCAACAATGTATCTGATTTGTGTCACTCGGCTGTACACCCTCCAATCACCTCTGACACTGTCCTTCCTTCTGGAGGCGGGGCTACGTCTGTTCCCCATGGCCCCTGTGTGTGTTGTAGTCACCGCTCCAAGCCCCCCCTCCCCCATGGACTACAATCACAATACAAATCAGTAAACTGAACATGAGAGTGTAGTCCATGGGGGAGGGGGGGCTTGGAGCGGTGACTACAACACACACAGGGGCCATGGGGAACAGACGTAGCCCCGCCTCCAGAAGGAAGGACAGTGTCAGAGGTGATTGGAGGGTGTACAGCCGAGTGACACAAATCAGATACATTGTTGCTCAGAGTTCCGGGACTCGGAGGGATTTTTAGGGTTCATCTCCGGGGTTTGGTGTCTCTGTAATGTGGAGGGTTTTGGGGTACAATGGGCTCCTGAGGGTTATAGATCGGTCTTCTCACCTATCCTGGACCTGATCTTCTGCCAATAATTGGCCCCTCGTTGTTTCATGTGGTTTTGTCTACAGAAAGATCAAAAACAGACAGCGAGAGAAGTGACAGCGACCAAAAATGATCAAATACAGAAAAAAAATACAAAGAATGAAATATTCC
>NW_017309946.1:27077-28467 GCF_000935625.1 Nanorana parkeri
AAATTCCGAGATTCCGTTTTCAACGCAACAATAATATTGTCAGTTTTACCAGAATCGCTCCGCCGATCCGTCATCAGAACCCCAAACCCGGAGATCATACAGAGCACGGCAGAGAACCCCTGGTGGAGTCTTCACCAATTTAGGGGAAAATTCCTTCCCAATCCCCAAAAAACAATCGAAGAATCCCAGAATCAGCAATCTGCAACGTGACTTTGTATCAATATTACAATCCAGTTTCATTTTGTTACTTAATAAACACATTTCAAGCTTTCTGAATCAATCAGCTCCTGGGGGGGAGGAGCATATGCTCCTCAGGGGAGGTCTCTATTTTATTAATTGCACTAATAAGTAGGGTTGCCACCTTTTCTTCAAGCGAAACCCGAACACCCCTGCGACGCGCAGACATTTTTTTGAGGGAATGAGTCACAGCCCATTCATATGTAAATATCACAGTTGAAACTATTTTCAGCGGGGGGCCAGTAGCCCCTATGTTAATTTTGGTTGCCCCTGTCTGCCTGACATCTTGTGTCCGGGTTTCAGCTGCCATGAAACCCGGACACAGCATTCAAAACCCGAACTGTCCGGGTGAATCCTGGACAGGTGGCGACCCAACTAATAAGAAACAATACAGAACAATAACGAGCAGAAATGACGGCGAGCGCCCCTAATAAATGCCACCAATGGGGATTGATACCCCGTGCTTTTCCTGTTGGGCTGCTCAGCAATATTAATGACGGGGGTCTCTAAGCAACTGCCCCTAACAACGGCGATAAGACGTTACCCATAGCAACTGCCCCACAATACAGAGATAACCGTCACACAAGCTCCAGGTTGTTACTGTCATACAGACGCGTCAGGGCCCCTCCGGGGAGCCCCGATGGAGGGAAGAAGTGACACGAGTCGCCTGTCCACACACTTTGCCTCGTTTCCATTTAATTGCCAGAAAAACACGAAATCTTCCCACAGATCAAATAATAATAATTTGGTGTTTAAATAGAATGTGAAAATACATTAAATTTGTTATATAGATTTCCTTTCATATATATAGAGATGTCACTCGCACAACATTAACACAAAACAAACCTTCCACATCCAGAACAAAAAAAACAAAAACATTTGGCGGTAAATTTCAGGCGTTGAAATCATCATCATCATCATCATTGTCATCATCATCATCATCGTCATCATCATCATCATCGTCATCATCATCATCATCGTCATCATCATCATCATCATCGTCCGGCTACGTTCCCTTCACTTAAATAGGACACAATAAAAATATGAGGATCACGTTACGGCGCCTCACAAGGCCGTCCTTCAGCTGCGGGGAGGAGTGCATTGTCTCTGGCTCAGGAGCAGGTGGCGCAGGTCCGCGGGGGCGGGCACCGGG
>NW_017309946.1:28767-30139 GCF_000935625.1 Nanorana parkeri
AAATTCCGAGATTCCGTTTTCAACGCAACAATAATATTGTCAGTTTTACCAGAATCGCTCCGCCGATCCGTCATCAGAACCCCAAACCCGGAGATCATACAGAGCACGGCAGAGAACCCCTGGTGGAGTCTTCACCAATTTAGGGGAAAATTCCTTCCCAATCCCCAAAAAACAATCGAAGAATCCCAGAATCAGCAATCTGCAACGTGACTTTGTATCAATATTACAATCCAGTTTCATTTTGTTACTTAATAAACACATTTCAAGCTTTCTGAATCAATCAGCTCCTGGGGGGGAGGAGCATATGCTCCTCAGGGGAGGTCTCTATTTTATTAATTGCACTAATAAGTAGGGTTGCCACCTTTTCTTCAAGCGAAACCCGAACACCCCTGCGACGCGCAGACATTTTTTTGAGGGAATGAGTCACAGCCCATTCATATGTAAATATCACAGTTGAAACTATTTTCAGCGGGGGGCCAGTAGCCCCTATGTTAATTTTGGTTGCCCCTGTCTGCCTGACATCTTGTGTCCGGGTTTCAGCTGCCATGAAACCCGGACACAGCATTCAAAACCCGAACTGTCCGGGTGAATCCTGGACAGGTGGCGACCCAACTAATAAGAAACAATACAGAACAATAACGAGCAGAAATGACGGCGAGCGCCCCTAATAAATGCCACCAATGGGGATTGATACCCCGTGCTTTTCCTGTTGGGCTGCTCAGCAATATTAATGACGGGGGTCTCTAAGCAACTGCCCCTAACAACGGCGATAAGACGTTACCCATAGCAACTGCCCCACAATACAGAGATAACCGTCACACAAGCTCCAGGTTGTTACTGTCATACAGACGCGTCAGGGCCCCTCCGGGGAGCCCCGATGGAGGGAAGAAGTGACACGAGTCGCCTGTCCACACACTTTGCCTCGTTTCCATTTAATTGCCAGAAAAACACGAAATCTTCCCACAGATCAAATAATAATAATTTGGTGTTTAAATAGAATGTGAAAATACATTAAATTTGTTATATAGATTTCCTTTCATATATATAGAGATGTAACTCGCACAACATTAACACAAAACAAACCTTCCACATCCAGAACAAAAAAAACAAAAACATTTGGCGGTAAATTTCAGGCGTTGAAATCATCATCATCATCATCATTGTCATCATCATCATCATCGTCATCATCATCATCATCGTCATCATCATCATCATCATCGTCCGGCTACGTTCCCTTCACTTAAATAGGACACAATAAAAATATGAGGATCACGTTACGGCGCCTCACAAGGCCGTCCTTCAGCTGCGGGGAGGAGTGCATTGTCTCTGGCTCAGGAGCAGGTGGCGCAGGTCCGCGGGGGCGGGCACCGGG
>NW_017309946.1:30248-30492 GCF_000935625.1 Nanorana parkeri
GACGATTGCTGGTGTAACATCAGTAAACTGCCCCCCGCCGCCATTGGACGCGGACAGTACATGCGGGGTGGGCACAGCGTAGAGGTCCGTAAGACCCTCCCCCAAGGTTCGATGGCGTGCGGCTGGCTCTTTGGTGGCTCTGGCCGAAGATACAAAGTACATTGTTTTCTCAGTCACATATTTTAGGAGAAACGCATCTTTGTCCGGCGAGTCAACCAATCAGATACATTCGGCAAAACGTCTC
>NW_017309946.1:30534-31394 GCF_000935625.1 Nanorana parkeri
ATCATATCACACACATACACACTCCATGTGGTTCACAGTCCCTCCCTCCATTTTGGGGAGACAGATGAAGGTGAACCCGCCTCCGAGGTCTGACAGTAGAATGTTAATGGGAACAGAGGATGGTTTGTATTTGGGGACGGCAGGGTTCAGTGCTGAGAGATTTGGGGGACATTTGCTGGAGCTGCTGTTTAGAGGGGGGGGTTGGTTTTGGGGTACAGTACCTGGATCACAGTAAAGGTTTTTTTTCCGGGGGGATGGAGAGGTTTGGGGTACAAAATGATTATAATTCTGTGTTTTAAAGGACAGAGGTGCTAGGGGTTGAGGCCTTCACATTTGGGGATCGGTAGCATTGGGGGTGGAGCACTCGGGTTTGGGGGTCGGTGGCATTGGGGGTGGAGTATTCGATGGATTTCAGGGTCACTGATACATGGATCGGGGGGAGTCGCCGCACATCGGAGTCAGTCCAGAGATTTCTTCTCTAGAACCTCTTTAGAGGGATTTCGGGAGTAGGGCTCGAAGGCCGAGGAGCTGAGGTACCGGGCGGAGAGTTCCTGGAGGTTCCCCGCCATTGTCAGCGGGTTGGAGGATAGCCGGTTGGCCACCGTGCCCAGTAGAGATGGCACAGGCATGCTAAAGATGCTGTGCCCTGAGGTGTGCAGTCCAGGTTGGTGAGGGGGGGCACTGGTGACTTCAGGGATGCATGGGGCCCCAGGTCCAGAACTGTTGGGGACCCGCAGCGCTCCCGCAGCACAGGCTGGCAATAGTCCCGGCAGACCAGGAGGGGACAAGAGGCGGCCTTGTTCCAAGAGCCGGAGGACGCTGCAGGTGGCTGCGGTCTCTGAGACAACTGACAGCTGCTC
>NW_017309946.1:31488-33408 GCF_000935625.1 Nanorana parkeri
GTGAGAAATTCGAATGATAACCCTTTTGTGTCAAAATATATAAATTTCCCGATTGCGCAGAAATCTGTCATCGCGCAGACATCGGCCGAGTCCGATCCTCCAACCAGCACACAGAGTATATCGCACACATATACCTAGCGATGTATGTCTGTGTCTGTACATTATATATACAATATTTGTCTATACATCGGACATTCATTGTCCGATAATCATCTTCTCAGATTCCGGGGATGCTAATGTCCCTCCGACACCCCACACAGGGCCGATCATCACCGACACCGGAGACTTGTAGCAGTTCAGAAAGATACGAATATTGCCGATATATCAGATTATTATTATTACAGATTGATATTGTTACAGTGAAATATTGATATCGATGGATGGCGGGTCGGCTGTTCGATGATTTGTATCGGCGATATGAGGACAATATCATCGGGGAACAGAAGATGATCGTAAGGAGCGGAATTTAGGGATAAATAATAATAAATGATAATGAGGAAAATAAGAAATCAATATCGGAGATTATTCCCTATATTAGTAAATGCAGCTGGCATAATATCGGGTGTGTATATAAGGTCGGGGGCACCTATAATATAATATCGGGTGTGTATAGAAGGTCGGGGGCGTATAATATAATATCGCGGGTGTATAGAAGGTCGGGGCCCCTATAATATATTATCGGATGTGTATAGAAGGTCGGGGGCCCCTATAATATAATATCGGGGGTGTATAGAAGGTCGGGGGCCCCTATAATATATTATCGGATGTGTATAGAAGGTCGGGGGCCCCTATAATATAATATGAAGGGTGTATAGAAGGTCGGGGGCCCTATAAAATAATACCGGGGGTGTATAGAAGGTCGGTGGCGCCTATAATATAATATCGGGTGTGTATAAAAGGTCGGGGCCCCGTTAATATAATGTCGGGGGTGTATAGAAGGTCAGGGGCCCTATAAAATAATACAGGGGTGTAAGGCTCTGTAAAATAGAATAATATAACGTGCGATGTCCGCCGTGTTGGAGGATATTGGGGTTCACAGGTCACCCCGGAACTCTCCTCATCGCACAATAATCTGATTTTCGCTTCTGCGGGTTGCAGGGGAATGAAATCGGACAGACGATTTATGGGACTGACAATTATAGAACGATCTGCACCCCGAGAAGAGTCCGTACGATGTAAATACACATTCCGGGTTTATTATCGTTTCTATCCGCTATCGGAATCACCTGACATTGCCGGGTTCTGTGGAGGTTCTGTATAATAAGATGGAGGTTCTGTATAATAAGATGGAGGTTCTGTATATGGAATTGAGGAATTGGCCGGTTCTGTGAGGTGCTGAGCCTCCAGTGGGGCCCCGTACCTGGGTCTCGGAGAGGTTGAGTTGTCGGGCCAGTTCGGTCCTCTCTCGGCCCACCACATACTGACATCTCTGGAACTCCATCTCCAGCCGGTACAGCTGCTCCGCGGTGAAGGAGGTTCGGGTCCGTTTGGGTCGGTCCAGGTCCAACCCCTTCGGAAGAATGATCTCCCGGATGGAGCCCTTGGCATCTGAGGGGCCACAGAAGGTTCATAATCAATGCCAACAAGTCACCCTACACCTCCCAACCCCAGTCCTGGGGACCCCTGAATCCCATCCGTTCACCACAGGGACCCCGGAATCCCATCCGTCCAACCAGAGGGACCCCGGAATCCCATCCGTCCAACCCCGGGGACCCCTGAACAGCTCGCCCCGTTTTGCTGGAGCCCCTCCCCCCCTTGTTGGCCTGCAGGAGCCCCGGAGTCGGATCATTTATTAATAAAACAAGTTGATAAAAATGAAATAAAAAAATAAATAAATCAGAAGAAGAAAATTGAACCTTTTTTATTGTTTTAAAAGATAAATATTATTCACAAAATACCCCAAAATATCTGAATAAATCA
>NW_017309946.1:33461-36255 GCF_000935625.1 Nanorana parkeri
AGTGTAATAATAATAATGATATAATAATAATAATAGAATAACGGGGATGACAGATATAAATCATGAAATAATAATAGTTCTCTGTAGTATTATCGTCTGGTTCTCGGGGGTAATGAAGTGGATATTTATCGGGGTGCTCAGGGCGGATTTGATCGGAATTATTGATGATTGTCTCCCCAGAATTTGGGGCGCTGCGGGAAGAGTTCTCCTTGATGAAATCAAACATTTCATTTTCGGGGATGATTTGCGGGTATTCAGGGAGCCTCCATTAGGGTCAGTGAGAGGAGCGCTGGGGGAGCAATGCCGGGATTCTGCCCCGGGGAGCCTCTGCTGTACACGGACCGGTATGAGGACAGATAATTGTCCTCACAGAGCCTGGCATGGTGGGTAAGAAGCTTTTAGACAGGACTAGAGGTTGGCATGGTGGTTGGAGGGTTGGAGGACAGGACTAGAGGTTGGCATGGTGGTTGGAGGGTTGGAGGACAGGACTAGAGGTTGGCATGGTGGTTGGAGGGTTGGATGACAGGACTAGAGGCTGGCATGGTGGTTGGAGGGTTGGAGGACAGGACTAGAGGTTGGTATGGTGGGTACCACACTGCTGTAGAAATACAGGACTTGTAGGGTGTATTAGAGGCTGGTATGAAGGTGTAAAGTCTGTATAGTTGGTAGGAGTCTGACAGACATGAAATAGAGCCTGGTATGCTGTTCAGGAGGCTGCTATAGAGGAACAGAGGCTGGTATGAGGGTTAGAAGGCAACTTTAGAAGGGCAGAGGTTGATATGGTAGGTAAAATGATGTTATAGAGGCAAAAAGGATAATATAATATGTAGGAGGTTGATATGGATTGACAGAGGTTTATATGGATGGACAGAGGCTGGTATGGGGGGACAGAGGCTGGTATGGGGGGACAAAATGGTATGGATGGACAGAGGCCGGTATTGTTGGTATGGAGCCTGGACTAGGGCAATGGAGACCAGTGAGTCCCATATCAGTCCCGGAGATGAGGGACGCTTGTCCTGTAGGCTCCCTTACTCAATGGTTGGCAGAATTTGACATGAAGGTAAATATTCCTCCAGTACAGAGACTGAAGGGTTCACGATGGCTGGTATAGGACATGCTGGTTGCTGTGAGGGTACGGAGTCTGGCATATGAACATGGGGGCACAGGTGCTGGGATATGAGAACATGGGGCACAGGAGCTGGGATATGAGAACATGGGGCACAGGAGCTGGGATATGAGAACATGGGGCACAGGAGCTGGGATATGAGAACATGGGGCACAGGAGCTGGGATATGAGAACATGGGGCACAGGAGCTGGGATATGAGAAGATGGGGGCACAGGAGGTGGGATATGGGAACATGGGGGCACAGGAGCAGGGATATGAGAACATGGGGCACAGGAGCTGGGATATGAGAACATGGGGCACAGGAGCTGGGATATGAGAAGATAGGGGGACAGGATCTGGGATATGAGAACATGGGGGCACAGGAGCTGGGATATGAGAACATGGGGCACAGGAGCTGGGATATGAGAAGATGGGGGCACAGGATCTGGGATATGAGAACATGGGGCACAGGAGCTGGGATATGAGAACATGGGGCACAGGAGCTGGGATATGAGAACATGGGGCACAGGAGCTGGGATATGAGAACATGGGGCACAGGAGCTGGGATATGAGAACATGGGGCACAGGAGCTGGGATATGATATTATGGGGAGAAGACGGAGGCAGTCTGGCACCGGGACATACAAGCTGGTATTGGGCGACTGACATATGGAGACAGAAGTTGGCACGTTACCTCGGACCAGGATCCTCCTGCAGTAATCTGGATCGGTGGCTGAGCCGTTCTTGGACTTGACGCAGGTGTCCGAGGCTCCCGGAGCCGGGTACGTGGCTTGCTGCTCTTTGAGGTAAGAGTCCCCAAGGCTGCTTTGGCTGTCCCTGGAGTCTTTGCCTTCCTTGTGCCCAGGTTTGGTGTTTCGGGGCTCCTCTGTGCCAGGGTTGCACCTAATGTCCATACTGCGCGTTTTCTCAAACATAAATGGAGAAGAATTCTCTGTGCTGCCAGCAAGAGGGTCCACGGCTGGTACTGTGGGCACCTGGGCAACCTGATATTATTAGGGTCCCCAGCTGGTATTGGGGGTATCCTGGTGTTGGCTTGGGCAATGGGCACTTAGGTATGCTGCTGTGAGTTTGGGCACAGGGTCACCAGGTATTACCCCAGGCAGGGGGTCTCCGTGTGCTGGTCTGGGGTCTGCAGGGAGATCAGGCTCCTGAGGTGCACGCAGGCTCTTGTATGTGGTGTTGCTTGTGTCCAGTGATTGAGGAAAGGCAGTAAAAAGCTCTCATGCCTCCTTATTAGACACACTCATCATACAAGGGGTCGCTGACTAGATGCTGCCACTGATTACGGGTAATTTTCAAGCCTCCACTTTGAGGTTACCTCATGAATACACTAAATTGTTTGGCTAATATATTAGATCACAAATGGACGGTTCCTGAGCTTGTCCCCAATCAAGTCCAGCTTATCCAGAGGCGCCCACACAAGTGATTGGTCTGCTGGAGTCAATCACCATCTCCTGGAATGACACAAACAAACAACAACTTTCCTTTTGTGTGAGAAGATTCCTCGTAGATTGTCAGCCCCTGGGTATAATCACCCGCGCTGCCCTTCAGGACTCCCCAATCATCCTCCTCCTCCTCCTCCTTTGCTGCTGCTGAGCAATTTTCTTCAGAGGGAGCGGAATCAGCTCTTGTGTCCTCCTGTTCCCATCCTCGGCCCTCCTGGACTGG
>NW_017309946.1:36882-38137 GCF_000935625.1 Nanorana parkeri
GAACCTCGTTCTGGGGCTGCGGAGGGTCCTTACCCATCCAGCTGGGGGGCTCCGAGGTGCCGGGGGAAGTGAACCTGCCCCATTCACACCCCTCCAGCATGGAGCAGAAAGTTGCCTATTATCCCACTAGAGCACCTCACACACAAGGCGCTCTAATCCAATAAAACCATTGATTAGGCCACAATGCCTCATTTCAAACCACTGCCCCCGTGCACAGAGTCCTTGTCACCTTGCGGAAGGCCCCTCCTCGCAGACCTGCTCATTCATGGCTTTATGAGGAATGTGAGGGAGAAGAATGGCCCCAGACTTGCTAATTATCTAATAGGACCTGTATTAGCCCGGGGAGGGTGTCTGCCGGGCCCTCAGGGAAGGGTGAAAGGCTACACACAGGTCTGGCCTCCTCGTTCTGGGCGGAGAGGCCGACAAATTTACTCCATGGAAAGTCAATGCCGATTTCTTTCTTGCAGGGGCCCCGCTTTGACCATTGGGAGGGGCACACTGCACCAAGGACGTGTGTTCCAGTCCTGGCGAAGTGGCAGCTGTTCTTTGCAGGGTTTTATTTCCGCAGCCTCAGTGATCGCGATAAATATTTCTCCGAGAAACTAACAAACGGTCTCGGCTGTGAAATGTGCCCATGAAGGGAACCCCCAAAAATGTCATTATCAGTAAATTGGGAGATTCCTCCCCAGTTCAGAAGGATCAATAAATTGTCCCAATTCACTCGTCTCCAATCACAGCTCCTCATCCAACCGATCATCACCAAGACCAAAACACGTTTCAATAGAACCGACTGAGAGCGAATGTCAGTCTGAACGTTCTTATTGTTCTATAACCGATCAATAAACGGAAACTGAACCAACCGTGGCATTGCCAGAACCAGGCAGGGCTTAGACCATCACCCATCATCAGCCATGGCATTCCCAGAGCCGGGCAGTGCAGAAAATGGGAGTGATATCGGAGAATGGGAGTGATATCGGAGAATGGGGGTGATATCGGAGAATGGGAGTGATATCGGAGAATGGGAGTGATATCGGGGGAATGGGAGTGATATCGGAGAATGGGGGTGATATCGGGGAATGGGAGTGATATCGGAGAATGGGAGTGATATCGGGGAATGGGAGTGATATCGGAGAATGGGGGTGATATCGGGGAATGGGAGTGATATCGGGGAATGGGAGTGATATCGGAGAATGGGGGCGATATCGGGGGAATGCGAGTGATATCGGAGAATGGGAGTGATATCGGGGAATGGGAG
>NW_017309947.1:0-10708 GCF_000935625.1 Nanorana parkeri
GTTTTTTTTTTAAAAAATCTGTAGTTTTTCCTTAATATATTCAAAAATAAAAAACCCAGTGGTGATTAAATACCACCAAAATATAGCTCTATGTGTCCCCAAAAAAGGGTATAAAATTCATTTCAGTACAGCGCTGCATGACGGAATAAATGTCAGTCAAAGTACCGCAGCACTGAATACTGAAAAATGGCCTGGATGGGAAGGGGGTTCAACACCCCGGATGTCAACTGGTTAAAATTCTTTCACACATGGCCTCATATTGATTGCAGTCCATGATTACAATATTGCCCCCTTTGTCAGAGGGCTTTATGACAATATTGTGATTCTTTTGCAAGTTACCTAACGCCAGCCTTTGTTCTCTGGTCAGATTAGAAGATAGAAGATCTTTAGTACAACAAGCAAGCAGGGACCTGGAGGGCTTATTGACACCAAGGGGCGATAGCAGAAATCTGAACCAGAGAACAAAGGTTGGCGTTGGGTAACTTGCAAAAGAATCACAATATTGTGATAAAGCCCTCTGACAAAGGGGGCAATATTGTAATCATGGACTGCAATCAATATGAGGCCATGTGCGAAAGAATCTTAAATAATAAGGAATGGTACAAGCCCATCACAAAACAGGACATTGAGGCTTTCAATGTGGAATTCCTGGCTATTACCCATCAGGCCTACATGAATGACCTAAATCGATAAAAAGACATTAGAGTATTTGGAAGTTAAGCACCCCAGATTAGCCTGTTTTTATGCCTTACCGAAATTCCATAAGGACCTCCAAAAGCCCCCAGGACGTCCGATTGTATCAGGGATAGGATGTATTTCAGAACAAGCAAGTATATTGGTGAACGGATATTTGTGACCACATGTAACGTCCCTCCACTCCTATTTGAAAGACACTGTCAAGCTTTTGAAATTGGTGGAAGATCTACCAGTTCCAGCTGATTGCTGGCTAGTAACCTTGGATATTGAGTCCCTCTATAACAGCATTCCACATGAGAGAGGGATTGAGGTAATCGAAGGGTTGCTGGGCGAAAGACCAGGGGCGCAGTGGGCATACAACAGATTTGTGTGGACCTCCTGTGTCATATCCTGACCAAGAATGTCTTTATCTTCAAAGAGACACACTACCTCCAGGTGCAGGGGTTGGCGATGGGGACTTGTTGTGCCCCGTCCTATGCAAACCTGTACCTGGGGGGGTGGGAGCGTAATCTTTTTTCCAATGAAACAATACAGGATTGGCTCGACAACATCTCTTTGTGGCGACGCTACATCGATGATGTTTTTTTCATCTGGGCCGGCAACCTATGTGAACTTGAGAAATGTGTGGCCTCTTTGGCCATCAATGATTTCAACCTTAGATTTACCACCAATCAGAACCAAAAAGAGATTACATTCTTAGACGTTACCATTGCAACAAGGGATGACAATTACCTTATGACAAAACTATATCGCAAAGAGACAGCGGAAACTCCATTCTGCATGCCGCTAGTTCACATCCACGTTTTCTAAAGAATAGTCTCCCATACAGCCAATATCTTCCATTGAAACTGAATTGTTCAATGGACAGTGACTTTCAGAGAGAGGCAAGGGCGTTACAAACTCGCTTGTTAGAGAGGGGCTATAACAAAAAGGTGCTTATAAAAGCCTATAATCGGGTACAAAAGAAAGACAGAGTCCAAATACTATATGGAGATAAAAAATCCACATACAAGAACAAGGTATCACAGAAGCAACCGGTCAAAATGGTTACAACATTTTCCAGGCATCATGCCGTGATTAGAAGCTGCCTCAAACATCACTGGCATTTTTTGACTGATGATGATACTATAAAAAAGTATATCAAGGATACTCCAGAAATAGTGTTTAGGAGAACAAGTTCCATACGAGATAGGGTCACCCGCAGCTTCTACACCCCATCCTCCCAGGGCTCGGCCTGTGGGGAGGAGGGGTTTAGGAGGTGCGGACACTGTAACTACTGTAGGTGGTTTGTGGTGGGAAATATAGTCCCCCTACCGAACAGCCAGCAGTGGAAATTGAACCATACAGTCAATTGCCATACTACAAATGTGATCTACCTAATGAAATGTATATGTGGGGCCTTCTATATAGGAAAAACATATAGACCGGTATGGAAGAGGATATATGACCACCTCTACTTAATACGAAGTGGCAAGCTGGTTTCCCCCATTAGCCGGCACGTGGGACTACGTCATAACTTTGACGTATCGGTTATGCAGTTCTACATCCTAGACCACATACATGAAGACACGAGGGGAGGTGATGTGGATCAAAGACTGCTACAAACTGAGACCCCGTGGATACATAGACTGAGGTCCACCACCCCTCCAGGTCTAAATGAGGTACTTAGTTACAAGCCATTCCTGTAAGGCCAAGGACCCCGGTATGATTAATGTTGCCGAATAATAATAGAATACCAAATGTGCAAAAGAACTTAGGTTGTTCGTTTGTACTAGATAACAAACTAATCTAAGACCATATACATATATATTTTTTGTTAGACAAATCCATGTTCCCCTGAGGAAGCAACATGCGAAACGATAGGGACTGGACATATGGATCTCCCAATTGAATATATATGACTAACAATATGAATTGGAGTGAACACATGGAGAGTTAGGACGCAATTGGTTTTTATATTTTGCCTAGGATGTCTTTGATCTAGGTTGTATTTAATGAACTTGTAAACCTGTTTTTATATTTGATATACAGTATATAGAATAAATACTTTTTATACTAATAGAAATAAGCGTTGGTGTCATACCTCTCACCAAAACTCAATTTTTTTGTTTTCTGTATTGCTTTAAATGGTTATAACCTAAAGGGGGAGAGGTCACCCCGGGGGACCATTTAGGTAACCTTTCACAATTGTATTTACATAACAGCAATAAACAATATTTCTGCATGAAAAGTGAGTATCATACAATCACTAACCCACTTTATCTCACAGCCAGCTAGGCTGTCTTGACACTGACAACTGCCTACATTCTGCACTGAGAGTGGGTGGGGTCAGACCAACAGTCTTAAGGTGCCCATACACCTTGCAATTATCGCACGCAAGGTTATGCTGCAAGCACTATTTTTGCAGATCACACTGAACTAGAATGCAAGCACTAATGTGCGGGCGATCGCACTGCGGCCACGGCTACCTTGCCATTTACTTCAATGCACCGCCACGCCCCTCCCGCCCCTGAACGCAGGGAGCTGGCTTGCGTTCCATTGCAATTCAGCGGAGAAGACAGCCTTTGTGGTGTGAACCGGCCCTAAAGGAAGAGAAGTGGCTATGCCTAATTCATGACACAGTTCAAAGAAATCTCAACTATTCCAAATCAATTAAAATTTTTTAAAAACACAAACATAACACATAGCAATGAAGAAAACAAACCTACTGTATTAATGCAATTGCCATAAACAATGATAAAAAAAGTATGCTCCCTACAATCAGTATAGTAAAAAGAAGTATGTGGAAAAGAAGTGATATGTTCGTGAGATACAACTTACCGATGCACATCCTGTCAGACTGTGCAGAGTCAGGTATAAAGCCCCTTTCACACTGGCACACAGGGTTTGCAGTTTCAGAACTGATGTAACAATTGCCATTGGTACATAACAGGTTGCAAGCAACAATTGCTATTTGAAAGAAGAATATGAAAACATTAGGCTGTATAAAATACAGTGTGTAGCAAAATACAAAATTGTCCTTAAAGATTAAAAGGTGTTCAGAAAATGCAAGTTTTTTTTTTCATTGGCTGTAAGGCTAATAGTAAAGCATAGTCTGTAATTTTGAAGCACAGCCATTTTAGCCAGAAGCATAGAAGTCAGTCAGTTAATATTGGTCAAATGTAGTCTCAGGATGAGGCACTTCTGGCTAATTCACACTACTTGCGTTGTGCTGCGTTGTGCTCGGTGGCTTAATGCAGCCCCAACGCAAGAAAAAGTTGCCTTGATTCCAATTTTCCCAGTTCAACCCAGCTTGTGAACAATTGGACATGTTGCATTTAAACACAGCTCAATGCATTGCAAGGCATTGCATGCTAAAAGACGTGATAAAAACACAGATCAATGCAATGTTTAAAAAAAATGCTTGCCAACTAAAGTGAGATAACGTATGTCAAATTGGCTAAATACAAAGCAGATGTTGTGAATGGGTCCTTAAAGAGAACCTGTTACTCATTTTAAATGTTTTAAAATGTGTTTTAAAATGTATATTCTTCCTAAAAAGTAGACACTACGAGATGACTGCTATTACCTTAGTTAGCCCGAAAACTCTATCCTCTCTGGTGTTGACTGCTTTTTTTACTTTTAAACATTTAAAATGGCTGACAGCTTCACTTAATGCGTTCATTCTAGATTGCTAATAACAAATAGAAACTACTGTTTTACAGATAACTAATAAATACACAGATAAACAATACAATACAGAGCAGTGATGTGCCGTGCTTCTGTGCTGGGTGAGGCATCCCCCAGCCCACCGAAGGTCCGCCCAGTCCAGAAGAAGCCCTGCCCCATCCCACTGAAGCCCTGCCCCCAGCTTGGTAACCATGCTGTGTGGGGAGAAGAAAGGGAGGAGCCTCCCTATCCCTCACTTGCTCGTCACTGGTGAGTCACTGTTGAGGCATCAAGATCGATGACCTAAGTGTTTTTTTGTTTTTTTTATTGGACAGCTTGGACCAATTGCGCTTTGTCATTGGTCCAAGCCATTGGGGAAGCCCGCTGCTGTGTAACCTAACTACCTGTCCAAAGCTGGATGCAGCGCTACCTGTAATTAATAGGCAACGCTCCGGCCATGACAGGTTACACAGCAGACAGGTTACACAGCGGGGAGGCTTTCCCTGCTGTGTAACCTGTAACAAGCCGATCTGAATGGAGAAAAAGCTGTCAGCTTTAGACCTGAAGCTGACTCCTTTTTTCTTCATAATACTAGGTGAGGCTCTGCCTCACTTGCCTCCCCTGACTGCACGTCCCTGATGCACAAATATAATAAAGGAAGCTGTATTACCTGCCAAAGGATTTGTAACTCAGTCCATCTAATTTTAAGATATTTACAGAGCTGCCACACAGTGCAACCCTGCCTGGCAGAGTAGAAGTAGAAATCCTGATTTTTCTGAGGCATTTAAAAAACACTTACACATCTTGTTCTCCTCTACCCTCCCACCCTGTAAGTACCCTGTAGACACCCTGTAAGCATGAAATAAAATGCAACATACTCACTTGTTGTTTTGTCCACGGTTGTTATCCAGGCTGCTGTAGAAGTTGAAGGCCTAAAAGCTGTAGTTATACTTGTGTATTTAGTGCCTAAAGTAGTAAGAGGTACATTGGAGGTTGTCAAAGGTGTGTATCTTGTTACAGTAGTATTAATAATCCCCACAGAGGTTGCTGTAGTTGTGTATCCATGAGTTGTAGAAGTAGTAGTGGATAACATGGTTGTAGTAGGTGTTGTAGTAGTGGTAGTAAGTGTAGTGGTTGGCACAATAATTATGCCAATTGAGCTGGTTGGAGGTGGTGTGCTAGTGAGAGTAACAACTGCAGAGGGTGTTCCGGGTGTGCTAGATTCAACCTCAGATTTAGTTGTTCTTTCTTCAGAAGTACTGCTAATAATGCTGGCTGTGCTGGTCGGAGATGGTGTACTGGTGAGAGTAACAACTGCAGAAGATGTTTTGGGTGTGCTGGATTCAAGCTCAGATTTAGTTGTTTTTTCTTCAGAAGTACTGCTAATTATGCCAGCGGTGCTTGTCTGAGATGGTGTGCTGAGGAGAGTAACAACTGCAGAAGGTGTTCCGGGTGTGCTATATTCAACCTCAGATATAGTTGTTCTTTCTTCAGCAGTACTGGTAATTATGCCGGTTGTGCTGGTCGGAGAGTGTGTACTGGTGAGAGTAACAACTGCAGAAGGTGTTCCGGGTGTGCTGGATTCAAGCTCAGATTTAGTTGTTTTTTCTTCAGGAGTACTGGTAATGATGGTGGTTGGGCTTGTCTGAGATGGTGTGCTGGTGAGAGTAACAACTGCAGAAGGTGTTCCGGGTGTGCTGGATTCAAGCTCAGATTTAGTTGTTTTTTCTTCAGGAGTACTGGTAATGATGGTGGTTGGGCTTGTCTGAGATGGTGTGCTGGTGAGAGTAACAACTGCAGAAGGTGTTCCGGGTGTGCTGGATTCAAGCTCAGATTTAGTTGTTTTTTCTTCAGGAGTACTGGTAATGATGGTGGTTGTGCTTGTCTGAGATGGTGTGCTGGTGAGAGTAACAACTGCAGAAGGTGTTCCGGGTGTGCTGGATTCAAGCTCAGATGTAGTTGTTTTTTCTTCAGGAGTACTGGTAATGATGGTGGTTGGGCTTGTCTGAGATGGTGTGCTGGTGAGAGTAACAACTGCAGAAGGTGTTCCGGGTGTGCTGGATTCAAGCTCAGATTTAGTTGTTTTTTCTTCAGGAGTACTGGTAATGATGGTGGTTGGGCTTGTCTGAGATGGTGTGCTGGTGAGAGTAACAACTGCAGAAGGTGTTCCGGGTGTGCTGGATTCAAGCTCAGATTTAGTTGTTTTTTCTTCAGGAGTACTGGTAATGATGGTGGTTGGGCTTGTCTGAGATGGTGTGCTGGTGAGAGTAACAACTGCAGAAGGTGTTCCGGGTGTGCTGGATTCAAGCTCAGATTTAGTTGTTTTTTCTTCAGGAGTACTGGTAATGATGGTGGTTGGGCTTGTCTGAGATGGTGTGCTGGTGAGAGTAACAACTGCAGAAGGTGTTCCGGGTGTGCTGGATTCAAGCTCAGATTTAGTTGTTTTTTCTTCAGGAGTACTGGTAATGATGGTGGTTGGGCTTGTCTGAGATGGTGTGCTGGTGAGAGTAACAACTGCAGAAGGTGTTCCGGGTGTGCTGGATTCAAGCTCAGATTTAGTTGTTTTTTCTTCAGGAGTACTGGTAATGATGGTGGTTGGGCTTGTCTGAGATGGTGTGCTGGTGAGAGTAACAACTGCAGAAGGTGTTCCGGGTGTGCTGGATTCAAGCTCAGATTTAGTTGTTTTTTCTTCAGGAGTACTGGTAATGATGGTGGTTGGGCTTGTCTGAGATGGTGTGCTGGTGAGAGTAACAACTGCAGAAGGTGTTCCGGGTGTGCTGGATTCAAGCTCAGATTTAGTTGTTTTTTCTTCAGGAGTACTGGTAATGATGGTGGTTGGGCTTGTCTGAGATGGTGTGCTGGTGAGAGTAACAACTGCAGAAGGTGTTCCCGGTGTGCTGGATTCAAGCTCAGATTTAGTTGTTTTTTCTTCAGGAGTACTGGTAATGATGGTGGTTGGGCTTGTCTGAGATGGTGTGCTGGTGAGAGTAACAACTGCAGAAGGTGTTCCGGGTGTGCTGGATTCAAGCTCAGATTTAGTTGTTTTTTCTTCAGGAGTACTGGTAATGATGGTGGTTGGGCTTGTCTGAGATGGTGTGCTGGTGAGAGTAACAACTGCAGAAGGTGTTCCGGGTGTGCTGGATTCAAGCTCAGATTTAGTTGTTTTTTCTTCAGGAGTACTGGTAATGATGGTGGTTGGGCTTGTCTGAGATGGTGTGCTGGTGAGAGTAACAACTGCAGAAGGTGTTCCGGGTGTGCTGGATTCAAGCTCAGATTTAGTTGTTTTTTCTTCAGGAGTACTGGTAATGATGGTGGTTGGGCTTGTCTGAGATGGTGTGCTGGTGAGAGTAACAACTGCAGAAGGTGTTCCGGGTGTGCTGGATTCAAGCTCAGATTTAGTTGTTTTTTCTTCAGGAGTACTGGTAATGATGGTGGTTGGGCTTGTCTGAGATGGTGTGCTGGTGAGAGTAACAACTGCAGAAGGTGTTCCGGGTGTGCTGGATTCAAGCTCAGATTTAGTTGTTTTTTCTTCAGGAGTACTGGTAATGATGGTGGTTGGGCTTGTCTGAGATGGTGTGCTGGTGAGAGTAACAACTGCAGAAGGTGTTCCGGGTGTGCTGGATTCAAGCTCAGATTTAGTTGTTTTTTCTTCAGGAGTACTGGTAATGATGGTGGTTGGGCTTGTCTGAGATGGTGTGCTGGTGAGAGTAACAACTGCAGAAGGTGTTCCGGGTGTGCTGGATTCAAGCTCAGATTTAGTTGTTTTTTCTTCAGGAGTACTGGTAATGATGGTGGTTGGGCTTGTCTGAGATGGTGTGCTGGTGAGAGTAACAACTGCAGAAGGTGTTCCGGGTGTGCTGGATTCAAGCTCAGATTTAGTTGTTTTTTCTTCAGGAGTACTGGTAATGATGGTGGTTGTGCTTGTCTGAGATGGTGTGCTGGTGAGAGTAACAACTGCAGAAGGTGTTCCGGGTGTGCTGGATTCAAGCTCAGATTTAGTTGTTTTTTCTTCAGGAGTACTGGTAATGATGGTGGTTGTGCTTGTCTGAGATGGTGTGCTGGTGAGAGTAACAACTGCAGAAGGTGTTCCGGGTGTGCTGGATTCAAGCTCAGATTTAGTTGTTTTTTCTTCAGGAGTACTGGTAATGATGGTGGTTGGGCTTGTCTGAGATGGTGTGCTGGTGAGAGTAACAACTGCAGAAGGTGTTCCGGGTGTGCTGGATTCAAGCTCAGATTTAGTTGTTTTTTCTTCAGGAGTACTGGTAATCATGCCGGTTGTGCTGGTCGGAGATGGTGTACTGGTAAGAGTAATAACTGCAGTGGGTGTTCCAGGTGTGCTGGATTCAAGCTCAGATTTAGTTGTTCTTTCTTCAGAAGTACTGGTAATGATGGTGGTTGAGCTTGTTGGAGATGGTGTGCTGCTGAGAGTAACAACTGCAGAAGGTGTTCCGGGTGTGCTGGATTCAACCTCAGATTTAGTTGTTCTTTCTTCAGCAGTACTGGTAATTATGCCGGTTGTGCTGGTCGGAGAGTGTGTACTGGTGAGAGTAACAACTGCAGAAGGTGTTCCGGGTGTGCTGGATTCAAGCTCAGATTTAGTTGTTTTTTCTTCAGGAGTACTGGTAATCATGCCGGTTGTGCTGGTCGGAGATGGTGTACTGGTAAGAGTAATAACTGCAGTGGGTGTTCCAGGTGTGCTGGATTCAAGCTCAGATTTAGTTGTTCTTTCTTCAGAAGTACTGGTAATGATGATGGTTGAGCTTGTTGGAGATGGTGTGCTGCTGAGAGTAACAACTGCAGAAGGTGTTCCGGGTGTGCTGGATTCAACCTCAGATTTAGTTGTTCTTTCTTCAGCAGTACTGGTAATTATGCCGGTTGTGCTGGTCGGAGAGTGTGTACTGGTGAGAGTAACAACTGCAGAAGGTGTTCCGGGTGTGCTGGATTCAAGCTCAGATTCAGTTGTTTTTTCTTCAGGAGTACTGGTAATCATGCCGGTTGTGCTGGTCGGAGATGGTGTACTGGTAAGAGTAATAACTGCAGTGGGTGTTCCAGGTGTGCTGGATTCAAGCTCAGATTTAGTTGTTCTTTCTTCAGAAGTACTGGTAATGATGATGGTTGAGCTTGTTGGAGATGGTGTGCTGCTGAGAGTAACAACTGCAGAAGGTGTTCCGGGTGTGCTGGATTCAACCTCAGATTTAGTTGTTCTTTCTTCAGCAGTACTGGTAATTATGCCGGTTGTGCTGGTCGGAGAGTGTGTACTGGTGAGAGTAACAACTGCAGTGGGTGTTCCAGGTGTGCTGGATTCAAGCTCAGTTTTAGTTGTTTTTTCTTCAGAAGTACTGGTAATCATGCCAAATGTACTTGTTGGAGATGGTGTACTGGTAAGAGTAACAACTGGAGAAAGTGTTCCAGGTGTGCTGGATTCAAGCTCAGCAATTACAGACTTAGTTGTAGTTAGCTGGGGTCCGACACTAACAGTGTTCTCCTCTGTAGTTCTTGTTCCAGTGGTGCCAACTTCCGGCTGAGTAGTAGGATTTATCTCAACTGTGGTCTGCTTGTCTGTGTTTTGTGATGTTATGACTTTTTCTGATGTACTGACTTCAGGAGGTTGACTTGTAATAGCAGTTACAGACCTAGATGTAGTTAGCTGAGGTCCAACACTAACACTGGAAGTCTCTGTGATAATATGTTCTGTAGTGCTTTCTCTAGTGGTGCTAACTTCAGGCTGAGTAGTAGGATTAATTACAACTGTGGTCTGCTCAACAGGTTTTAGTGATGTTGTTATGACTATTTCTGCTGTAGGTGTTGCCTCACTGCTACCGGTGGTGATATCAGCATTTGTGGTGATACCAGCTGATGTAGGCCTTTTTTCAGTGGTACTGAGTTCATGTGCATTGCTGGTACTTAAAAAAGGTGCTGTTCTTTCTTCTGTTGTCCTGTGTTCTGGGTCATCAGTGATGACTCCAGAGGTTATACTTCCAGTGCTACTTGGTTCTAGTGGTATACTTGTAACTACACTATTTGTTGTAGTACTAATAGATGTAAATTTGTCTTCATTTGTGGATAGTTTAGAGGCACTTGTAGTAATCTCATTCAGTGTAGTTTCTTCATCTGTTCTTCCAGGACTGGAGCTTATTTCAGCTGTTGAACTTTTTCTTGTCGAGCTAATTTCAGATATGGCACTGCTGGTGACATCCCTTGTAGACATTGCTTCAGATGTGCTTAAGTCTATAGATACAGTAGTGGTAAAGTCAGGACTGCTGCTTACAGTAGCTGTTGTGCTTAACTGAGGAATTAAACTGGAGGTGGCATGTTCTGTATTTATTCCCTCAGTTGGGCTTATATCTAGTATTGTGCTAGAAAT
>NW_017309947.1:11856-18803 GCF_000935625.1 Nanorana parkeri
ACCTGTGGTTGGCCCTTCTGCTGTGCTAGTAGCTGTGTCAGGTTTCTCACTTGTCAACTCCTTTGCTGGGCTGGTACTTACACCAAGTGTGACACCAGTTGTAGCTGGTTCCTCTGTAGCACTGATAGTTTTGTCAGATGTCTCATCAGCTGTGGTTGGCCCTTCTGCTGTGCTAGTAGTTATGTCAGATTTCTCACTTGTTGTCAACTCCTCTGCTGGGCTGGTACCTAAACCAAGTGTGACACCAGTTGTAGCTGGTTCCTCTGTAGCACTGGTAGTTTTGTCAGATGTATCATCACCTGTGGTTAATCCTTCTGCTGTGCTAGTACTTATGTCAGATTTCTCACTTGTTGTCAACTCCTCTGCTGGGCTGGTACCTAAACCAAGTGTGACACCAGTTGTAGCTGGTTCCTCTGTAGCACTGGTAGTTTTGTCAGATGTATCATCTTCTGTGGTTGGCACTTTTGCTGTGCTAGTAGTTATGTCAGATATCTCACTTGATGTGAACTCCTTTGCTGGGCTGGTACTTACACCAAGTGTAACACCAGTTGTAGCTGGTTCCTCTGTAGCACTGGTAGTTTTGTCAGATGTATCATCACCTGTGGTTGGCCCTTCTGCTGTGCTAGTAGCTATGTCAGGTTTCTCACTGGTTGTCAACTCCTCTTTTGGACTGGTACTTACACCAAGTGTGACACCAGTTGTAGCTGGTTCCTCTGTAACACTGTTAGTTTTGTCAGTTGTATCATCACCTGTGGTTGGCCCTTCTGCTGTGCTAGTAGCTATGGCAGGTATCTCACGTGTTCTCAACTCCTCTGCTGGGCTGGTACTTACACCAAGTGTAACACCAGTTGTAGCTGGTTCCTCTGTAACACTGTTAGTTTTGTCAGTTGTATCATCACCTGTGGTTGGCCCTTCTGCTGTGCTAGTAGCTATGGCAGGTATCTCACGTGTTCTCAACTCCTCTGCTGGGCTGGTACTTACACCAAGTGTAACACCAGTTGTAGCTGGTTCCTCTGTAACACTGTTAGTTTTGTCAGTTGTATCATCACCTGTGGTTGGCCCTTCTGCTGTGCTAGTAGCTATGGCAGGTATCTCACGTGTTCTCAACTCCTCTGCTGGGCTGGTACTTACACCAAGTGTAACACCAGTTGTAGCTGGTTCCTCTGTAACACTGTTAGTTTTGTCAGTTGTATCATCACCTGTGGTTGGCCCTTCTGCTGTGCTAGTAGCTATGGCAGGTATCTCACGTGTTCTCAACTCCTCTGCTGGGCTGGTACTTACACCAAGTGTAACACCAGTTGTAGCTGGTTCCTCTGTAACACTGTTAGTTTTGTCAGTTGTATCATCACCTGTGGTTGGCCCTTCTGCTGTGCTAGTAGCTATGGCAGGTATCTCACGTGTTCTCAACTCCTCTGCTGGGCTGGTACTTACACCAAGTGTAACACCAGTTGTAGCTGGTTCCTCTGTAACACTGTTAGTTTTGTCAGTTGTATCATCACCTGTGGTTGGCCCTTCTGCTGTGCTAGTAGCTATGGCAGGTATCTCACGTGTTCTCAACTCCTCTGCTGGGCTGGTACTTACACCAAGTGTGACACCAGTTGTATGTGGTTCCTCTGTAGCACTGGTAGTCTTGTCAGATGTATTTTCACCTGTGGTTGGCCCTTCTGCTGTGCTAGTAGCTATGGCAGGTATCTCACGTGTTCTCAACTCCTCTGCTGGACTGGTACTTACACCAAGTGTGACACCAGTTGTAGCTGGTTCCTCTGTAGCACTGGTAGTTTTGTCAGATGTATCATCACCTGTGGTTGGCCCTTCTGCTGTGCTAGTAGTTATGTCAGGTTTCTCACTTGTTGTCCACTCCTCTGCTGGACTGGTACTTACACCAAGTGTGACACCAGTTGTAGCTGGTTCCTCTGTAGCACTGGTGGTCTTGTCAGTTGTATCATCTTCTGTGGTTGGCACTTTTGCTGTGCTAGTAGCTATGTCAGGTATCTCACTTGTTGTCAACTCTTCTGCTGGACTGGTACTTACACCAAGTGTGACACCAGTATCTGCTGTGCTAGTACTTATGTCAGATTTCTCACTTGTTGTCAACTCTTCTGCTGGACTGGTACTTACACCAAGTGTGACACCAGTTGTATATGGTTCCTCTGTAGCACTGGTAGTTTTGTCAGATTTATCATCACCTGTGGTTGGCCCTTCTGCTGTGCTAGTAGTTATGTCAGATATTTCACTTGTTGCCAACTCCTTTGCTGGGCTGGTACTTACACCAAGTGTGACACCAGTTGTAGCTTGTTCCCCTGTAAAACTGGTAGTTTTGTCAGTTGTATCATCACCTGTGGTTGGCCCTTCTGCTGTGCTAGTAGTTATGTCAGATATTTCACTTGTTGCCAACTCCTTTGCTGGGCTGGTACTTACACCAAGTGTGACACCAGTTGTAACTGGTTCCTCTGTAGCACTTGTAGTCTTGTCAGATGTATCATCAATTGTGGTTGGCCCTTCTGCTGTGCTAGTAGCTATGTCAGGTATCTCACTTGTTGTCAACTCCTCTGCTGGACTGGTACTTACACCAAATGTGACACCAGTTGTAGCTGGTTCCTCTGTAGCACTGGTAGTCTTGTCAGATGTATCATCACCTGTGGTTGGCCCTTCTGCTGTGCTAGTAGCTATGTCGGGTATCTCACTTGTTGTCAACTCTTCTGCTGGACTGGTACTTACACCAAGTGTGACACCAGTGGTAGCTGGTTCCTCTGTAGCACTGGTAGTTTTGTCAGATGTATCATCAGCTGTGGTTGATCCTTCTGCTGTGCTAGTAGTTATGTCAGATATCTCACTTGTTGTGAACTCCTTTGCTGGGCTGGTACTTACACCAAGTGTGACACCAGTTGTAGCTGGTTCCTCTGCAACACTGGTAGTTTTGTCAGTTGTATCATCACCTGTGGTTGGCCCTTCTGTTGTGCTAGTAGTTATGTCATATATCTCACTTGTTGTCAACTCCTTTGCTGGGCTGGTACTTACACCAAGTGTGACACCAGTTGTAACTGGTTCCTCTATAGCACTGGTAGTTTTGTCAGATGTATCATCACCTATGGTTTGCCCTTCTGCTGTGCTAGTAGCTATGCCAGGTATCTCACTTGTTGTCAACTCCTCTGCTGGACTGGTACTTACACCAAGTGTGACACCAGTTGTAACTGGTTCCTCTATAGCACTGGTAGTTTTGTCAGATGTATCATCACCTGTGGTTGATCCTTCTGCTGTGCTAGTACTTATGTCAGATTTCTCACTTGTTGTCATCCCCTCTGCTGGACGGGTACTTACACCAAGTGTGACACCAGTTGTAGCTGGTTCCTCTGCAGCACTGTTAGTTTTTTCAAATGTAACAGTAGCTGTGGATAGTTCTTCTGCTGTGCTGGTAGTTTTTTCAGATGTCTCTGGTGTTGTTGATTCCTCTGCTGGGCTGGTACTTACACCAAGTGTGACACCAGTTGTAGCTGTTTCCTCTGTTTCACTGGTAGGTTTGTCAGATGTGTTAGCAGCTGAGGCTAGATCTTCTGTTGTGCTGGTACTTATGTCAGAAATGTCACCAGCAGTTGTGGTTTCACCATTAACTGTGCTGGTAGTCGTGTCATCTGTAGTTCTTTCATTATTTGTACTTTCAGCAGTTGGACTGTAACTTATGTTATCAATATATTTTGATGTATTGTCTATTGTGGTAGTTTCTGGAGCTAGTATAGTGGTATCTCCCAAACTAACATCTGTAGTGTCTGCTTCTACAGTAGATGGGCCTGAAAAAAAAAGGAAAATAATCTAATGAGACTAGTTGGTAGTGAGGATAGTTAATATATATATACTGTGTACTGTGTACTGTGTATATATATCTATATATCTATATATATGTATAGATATATAGATATATAGATATATTTAATTTCAGAATTTAGATACTGTCATTATAATTACTTATCAAGGTATCACCTTTAGAAGTAGTTCCTGAATCTATAGATGTGGTAATAATTAGGCTGGTGCTCTCTTCTGAACCCTCAATATATGTAGTATCAGCCTCAGTGGTTGTAGAATCTATGAGAAAAGACATTTCAGTGAAATCTGTGGATAAGAAAACATATTAAAACTGGATACAATAGAGTATATATTTATTCTACCTATGTAATTTCAGGAAGAAATAGTGACCTGAAATAACGGATTGTTTTTGCCATTAAAAGCCTGACACAAAATTCTATGTACTTATGAAAGACTTAGGGGTCTATTCACAAAGCTGCCGTAGGCAGCCGAGTGAATAACCGACCCGAAGTGAAGTCAGCCGAACGCTGTTCGGCTATTCACTTCAGTCTTGTACGGCTGATTTCAGCCGTACACCGACTAAAATCAGCCGTACATCGGCTTGCTGCGGCTGGCTTCGGGTCGGCCAAACATGCTCAACATGTTCGGGCCGACCCAAAGTGCAGAAAGAGTTTGACCCAGCGGCATTCGGCTCGGCTATTCTGCTCGGTACCTCTGTGGTACCGAGCAGAATAGAAAAACAGTTACAAAAGTAGAAAAAATAAAATAGAAAACGATTGGCCGGGCGGTTCCAACTATTTTCTATTGGCCGGGCGGTTCTGCTGCCGTCAGAAAGAGAATAAAAAAACCCACCATAGGAATGCATAGCTAGATTCCTATTGGCTATTTCATATATCAAATTTTAAGAGTCATTCATGCAGAAATTCAGGAAGGGATTTCAGAAGTCCAAATTAGGATTCACTAACTTTTCTATATATAATATGATAGTATATACAGTATAACCAAAAGAGAACTGCAGCAGAGCCTGTTTGCAATTAGCAGACATCACTAAGGCCCTGTTCACACCAGGGCATTTTGTTGCATGTTTTTTTACACGCTAAAACACATGCAACACAAAATCCCATGTATTCCTATGGGGGCCATTTACACAAACGCGCAGAATCGCACTGAAAAGTATGCCTGGTGTTTGACATAGTCCCTGAGCTTCTTTTGTGGCACTTATTAGCCCATTTTGCTCCATAGACTTCAATGTAAACCGCCGATCAGTGCTTTTTTGAGCTTTTGTGCTTTTTTGAGCTTTTGTGTGAGTTTTTTTAATGTGTTTTTGCAGCTGTGACTGCTTTCTATTGGACAACTGTAAAAGGAGCTGAAAACGTGCCTTAAAACGCTATGGCTTATTAACAGAAAATGCCTATGAAACGTGCTGAAGCGCGCATAAAAACTGCACGTAAAGCATGCTGAAACGCTGTCGCCCTGATATGAATGGGGTCTTATACCCAGGGGCATATCTGCCGTCAGGCAAACAAGGCGCCAGGTACGCGGTCACGGAGCGCATACCTGACTTGCGGGAGCAGCTACATGGTCTGCATCTCTGTCAGATGCAGACCGTGTAGCTGAGTCTGCGCCGGCACTCGGATCCTTTCGGCCAGCACTCAGTGAACGCTGGCCAAAAGGATTGTGCAGGATTGATTAGGAAGGTCTGCAGCAGACCTCACCAAACAACCACCGCATCACCAGGGACCGACATGCCACCTCACAGCCTCTTCCCTGCAACAAGGTAAGCAGGAGAGGGGGCTCTAGATTGTATTGCAGGTGCAGGGGAAGGGGGGGGGGACTGGGAATTATTTTAAATGTGTGTTGGGGTTACAACCCCTAAATTGGCGTTTACAAGTGGCAGCTGTCACCTAAGTTAATGATCAGGTCACAGCAGTTGCATGTAAACGTCTGCACACTGCATGTAATGATACGTGGTATGTTTACATTCGGTTAGGAATCAAACACTCTCCCTGGATGCAATGATTGTGTATCCAGGGAGAGTGTTTTCTGAACGAATGTTATCATATCACTTATCATTAGATGCGGTGTGCAGGCGTTTACATGAGGCTGCTGTCACCTGATCATTAACTTGAATGGGTGACAGCTGTCACTTATAAACACCAGATTAGGAAATCTGCTGCAGTAAAACACAAGTTTCTGTTGCAGGAATCCCTAATCGCACCTAAACCTACAGATATGAATAGGGCCTCTTTGTGTGTATATTGGTGTCTGTAGTACCGTACCGGATACAGTTAAATTTTATTTTAAAGTATGACATTTGGCAAGCGGCCCCCATGAGAGAAGAAAATTTGTCGAGTGGCCCCAGAGACGGAAGAGGCGGGGGGCGAAGATGGAGGAGGCAGAGGGCAGAGACACCAACGGAGGAGGTGGGAGCAGTGGCGTAACAACCGGGGGTGCAGCAGTGGCGCGGGCCCCGGGCGAAAAGTGAAGGGGGGGCGCCGGCCGAAAATGGCACTTTCGGCTAAATGCCGAAAGTGACATTTTCCTGCCGTTTTGTCGGCGCGGCCGTGATTCCTTTCATCCCCGCTTGGACACAGAGCAGTGCACAGCAGGGATGAAAGGAATCAGAGAGAAAATGACAGCCGGCCTAGCACTGCGGGACGAGCACTGTGAGCGGTCGGTGTAGTTCCTCCCACACCGCTCGGCCGCCTATCACAGTGCAGCAGAGCGGTGTGGGGCGGAGACAGCCAGCGCTGTCACAGGAGGCTGGGCTCTCCTACATAGTTACATAGTATTTGAGGTTGAATAAAGACATTAGTCCATCAAGTCCAAACTATTAGGATCTCATTCTAGGAGTACCTGTACCCCTGTATATTACCTGTACCCCTGTATATTACGGTCCCTTAAGAAATCGTCCAAAAGTTTCTTGAACAATTCCACATTCTTTGCTGAAATCACTGTCTGTGGCAGTGAGTTCCAGACCCTAACTGATCTTACTGTGAAGAACCCCCTTCGCCCCTTGTGCTGGAATTTTTTTTCCACCAATTTTAGGTGGTGGCCTCTAGTTTTTGTAATGGAGTTAATTTTAAACAGTTTATCGCTAATGTTGCTGCCACCATTGAACATTTTGTACATGGAGATCATATCCCCCC